>NC_088424.1:51421797-51480690 GCF_034236695.1 Oncorhynchus nerka | reverse complement strand
ATAATGAATGTAATGTTACTACTGATATGTTTTCTACATAATGAATGTAATGTTACTACTGATATGTTTTCTACATAATGAATGTAATGTTACTACTGATATGTTTTCTACATAATGAATGTAATGTTACTACTGATAATGTAATGTTACTACTCGATAAACACTGTGTCCTGAGGAAGAGAATGTAATGTTACTACTGATAAAACACTGTGTCCTGAGGGAGGAGTAATGCCGACACTGGATAAACACTGTGTCCTGGAGGGAGTGAGAATGTAATGTAATGTTACTACTGGATAAACACTGTGTCCTGAGGGAAGATAATGTAATGTAATGTTACTACTGATAAACACTGTGTCCTGGAGGGAAGAATGTAATGTTACTACTGATATGTTTTCTACATAATGAATGTAATGTTACTACTGATATGTTTTCTACATAATGAATGTAATGTTACTACTGATATGTTTTCTACATAATGAATGTAATGTTACTACTGATATGTTTTCTACATAATGAATGTAATGTTACTATACTGATATGTTTTCACATAATGAATGTAATGTTACTACTGATATGTTTTCTACATAATGAATGTAATGTTACTACTGATATGTTTTCTACATAATGAATGTAATGTTACTACTGATATGTTTTCTACATAATGAATGTAATGTTACTACTGATATGTTTTCTACATAATGAATGTAATGTTACTACTGATATGTTTTCTACATAATGAAATGTAATGTTACTACTGATATGTTTTCTAAGCATAATGAATGTAATGTTACTACTGATATGTTTCTACATAATGAATGTAATGTTACTACTGATATGTTTTCTACATAATGAATGTAATGTTACTACTGATATGTTTTCTACATAATGAATGTAATGTTACTACTGATATGTTTTCTACATAATGAATGTAATGTTACTGATATGTTTTCACATAATGAATGTAATGTTACTACTGATATGTTTTCTACATAAAGAATGTAATGTTACTAATGATATGTTTTCACATAATGAATGTAATGTCACTACTGATATGTTTTCTACATAATGAATGTAATGTCACTACTGATATGTTTCTGGGATAATGAATGTAATGTCACCATTGATATGTTTTCATAATGAATGTAATGTTACTACTGATATGTTTCTACATAATGAATGTAATGTAATGTTACTACTGATATGTTTTCTACATAATGAATGTAATGTTACTACTGATATGTTTTCTACATAATGAATGTAATGTTACTACTGATATGTTTTCTACATAATGAATGTAATGTTACTAAGTATGTTTTCACATAATGAATGTAATGTTACATAATGTTTTCACATAATGAATGTAATGTTACCTACTGATATGTTTTCTACATAATGAATGTAATGTTACTACTGATATGTTTTCTACATAATGAATGTAATGTTACTACTGGATATGTTTTTCTACATAATGAATGTAATGTTACTACTGATATGTTTTACACATAATGAATGTAATGTTACTACTGATATGTTTCTACATACGAATGTAATGTTACTACTGATATGTTTTCACATAATGAATGTAATGTTACTACTGATATGTTTTCTACATAATGAATGTAATGTTACTACTGATATGTTTTCTACATAATGAATGTAATGTTACTACTGATATGTTTTCTACATAATGAATGTAATGTTACTACTGATATGTTTTCTACATAATGAATGTAATGTTACTACTGATATGTTTTCTACATAATGAATGTAATGTCACTACTGATATGTTTTCTACATAATGCTGCTGCTGCTACTGTTTCTTTTCTTATGACCGGTAAAGAGCTTCTGGACATCAGAACAGTGATAACTCATCTCGAACTGGACGAAGATTTTATCTTTATAATGATTCCGACGCGAAGGTTATACTGTTTTGTTGAGACAAGGCCCAAATCCCGTCATCAGTGGGACGAAAAAAGACAGAGAAAAAGAGGGAGCAGGGCAGGGTGTAAGAATTGGATGACAAGTAGGTAAACCACCACTACCTTTTGTATTATTGGCCAATAATTGGGGGTAAAATCTGGATGATCTACTATTAAGGACACAGAGAGGAGAGGCTGAGTAGGGACTTGTACCCCGTCGTCACATGTCTAGTTCGGAGTCGAGAGTGTTGCTGTTCAACCAAATCGTTTACACAAGATGCATGTTTGAAATCCCAGAGAATCATCTAACCTGAGATGTATTTATCTCTTATAGCATGTAGCATCTAACCTGAGATGTATTTATCTCTTATAGCATGTAGCATCTAACCTGAGATGTATTTATCTCTTATAGCATGTAGCATCTAACCTGGGATGTATTTATCTCTTATAGCATGTAGCATCTAACCTGGGATGTATTTATCTCTTATAGCATGTAGCATCTAACCTGGGATGTATTTATCTCTTATAGCATGTAGCATCTAACCTGGGATGTATTTATCTCTTATAGCATGTAGCATCTAACCTGGGATGTATTTATCTCTTATAGCATGTAGCATCTAACCTGGGATGTATTTATCTCTTATAGCATGTAGCATCTAACCTGGGATGTATTTATCTCTTATAGCATGTAGCATCTAACCTGGGATGTATTTATCTCTTATAGCATGTAGCATCTCACCTGGGATGTGTTGAGCAGTTCGTGGCGGTTCCGCAGGACCCTCTGCATGCTGGAGTGAGCGATGACGCGTAGCGAGGTGCGGCGCCCAACGTCTCGCCCGTACCCCAGCGCCGTGGGGGCGTCGTTCATACGGATGACACACTCCGCCCGGTCGATCTCCTCGCCGCGACCACCACCCATCAGGTGACCAGAGCTGGTGACCAACGCACAGCTATGGCAGTGCATTCTCAGAGGCTGGGGGAGAGAGGGATGTTTTTCTTATTTTAGTAGAGGAAAGGGGAGAGGATGAGGGAGAGAGGGATGTTTTGTTATTTTAGTAGAGGAAGGGGGAGAGGACGAGGGAGAGAGGAAGAAATGGATGCTACAGCAGTGCATCTTAAAATAATAATAGTCATTTAATATTATAGTAATAATCCCTTCAGTGGCTGGAGGAGAGAGGGGGAGATTTAGTTATTTTCATAGAGAGAGGGAGGAAGAGGACCAGAGGTAGAGGACCAGAGGAAGAGGACCAGAGGTAGAGGACCAGAGGGAGAGGGAGAGGACCCGAGGTAGAGGACCAGAGGTAGAGGTAGAGGACCAGAGGGAGAGGACCAGAGGTAGAGGACCAGAGGGAGAGGGAGAGGACCCGAGGTAGAGGGAGAGGACCAGAGGGAGAGGACCAGAGGGAGAGGACCAGAGGGAGAGGGCCAGAGGTAGAGGACCAGAGGGAGAGGGAGAGGACCAGAGGAAGAGGACCAGAGGGAGAGGACCAGAGGTAGAGGTCCAGAGGGAGAGGGAGAGGACCAGAGGTAGAGGACCAGAGGTAGAGGGAGAGGGAGAGGACCAGAGGAAGAGGACCAGAGGAAGAGGACCAGAGGAAGAGGACCAGAGGGAGAGGACCAGAACCAGAGGGAGAGGACCAGAGGTAGAGGACCCGAGGGAGAGGACCAGAGGTAGAGGGAGAGGACCAGAGGGAGAGGACCAGAGGTAGAGGGAGAGGACCAGAGGGAGAGGACCAGAGGGAGAGGACCAGAACCAGAGGGAGAGGACCAGAGGTAGAGGACCAGAGGGAGAGGACCAGAGGGAGAGGGAGAGGACCAGAGGAAGAGGACCAGATGGAGAGGACCAGAGGGAGAGGACCAGAGGTAGAGGACCAGAGGGAGAGGACCAGAGGAAGAGGACCAGAGGAAGAGGACCAGAGGGAGAGGACCAGAGGGAGAGGACCAGAGGTAGAGGTCCAGAGGGAGAGGGAGAGGACCAGAGGTAGAGGACCAGAGGTAGAGGGAGAGGGAGAGGACCAGAGGAAGAGGACCAGAGGAAGAGGACCAGAGGAAGAGGACCAGAACCAGAGGGAGAGGACCAGAGGTAGAGGACCAGAGGGAGAGGACCAGAGGTAGAGGGAGAGGACCAGAGGGAGAGGACCAGAGGTAGAGGGAGAGGACCAGAGGGAGAGGCCCAGAGGGAGAGGACCAGAACCAGAGGGAGAGGACCAGAGGTAGAGGACCAGAGGGAGAGGACCAGAGGGAGAGGGAGAGGACCAGAGGAAGAGGACCAGATGGAGAGGACCAGAGGGAGTGGACCAGAGGTAGAGGACCAGAGGGAGAGGACCAGAGGAAGAGGACCAGAGGGAGAGGAAGAGGAGGACCAGAGGGAGAGGTCCAGAGGGAGAGAGGAGAGGACCAGAGGTAGAGGTCCAGAGGGAGAGGACCAGAGGAAGGACCAGAGGTAGAGGGACCAGAGGAAGAGGACCAGAGGAAGAGGACCAGAGGAAGAGGACCAGAGGAAGAGGACCAGAGGTAGAGGACCAGAGGAAGAGACCAGAGGTAGAGGAGAGAGGGAGAGAACCAGAGGGAGAGGACCAGAGGGAGAGGACCAGAGGGAGAGGGAGAGGACCAGAGGAAGAGGACCAGAGGGAGAGGACCAGAACCAGAGGGAGAGGACCAGAGGAAGAGGACCAGAGGGAGAGGACCAGAGGGAGAGGACCAGATGGAGAGGGCCAGAGGGAGAGGACCAGAGGGAGAGGACCAGAGGGAGAGGGAGAGGACCAGAGGAAGAGGACCAGATGGAGAGGACCAGAGGGAGAGGACCAGAGGTAGAGGACCAGAGGGAGAGGACCAGAGGAAGAGGACCAGAGGGAGAGGACCAGAGGGAGAGGACCAGAGGTAGAGGTCCAGAGGGAGAGGGAGAGGACCAGAGGAAGAGGACCAGAGGTAGAGGACCAGAGGGAGAGAACCAGAGGGAGAGGGAGAGGACCAGAGGGAGAGGACCAGAGGAAGAGGACCAGAGGGAGAGAACCAGAGGGAGAGGGAGAGGACCAGAGGTAGAGGACCAGAGGGAGAGAGGGACCTGAGGAGAGGACCAGAGGAAGAGGACCAGAGGAAGAGGACCAGAGGAAGAGGACCAGAGGAGAGGACCAGAACCAGAGGGAGAGGGAGAGGACCAGAGGAAGAGGACCAGAGAGGAGAGGACCAGAGGAAGAGGACCAGAGGAAGAGGACCAGAGGAAGAGGACCAGAGGGAGGGACCAGAGGGAGAGGACCAGAGGAAGAGGACCAGAGAGGAGAGGGCCAGACCAGAACCAGAGGAGAGGACCAGAGGTAGAGGACCAGAGGGAGAGGACCAGAGGGAGAGGAGAGGGACCAGAGGGAGAAGAGGACCAGAGGAAGAGGACCAGAGGAGAGGACCAGAGGGAGAGGACCAGAGGTAGAGGACCAGAGGGAGAGGACCAGAGGAAGAGGACCAGAGGGAGAGGAAGAGGACCAGAGGTAGAGGACCAGAGGGAGAGGACCAGAGGTAGAGGTCCAGAGGGAGAGGGAGGGAGAGGACCAGAGGTAGAGGTCCAGAGGTAGAGGGAGAGGGAGAAGAGGACCAGAGGTAGAGGACCAGAGGGAGAGAACCAGAGGGAGAGGGAGAGGACCAGAGGGAGAGGACCAGAGGAAGAGGACCAGAGGGAGAGAACCAGAGGGAGAGGACCAGAGGAAGAGGACCAGAGGGAGAGGACCAGAGGGAGAGGACCAGAGGAAGAGGACCAGAGGGAGAGGACCAGAGGGAGAGGACCAGAGGTAGAGGTCCAGAGGGAGAGGGAGAGGACCAGAGGTAGAGGACCAGAGGGAGAGGACCAGAGGGAGAGGACCAGAGGTAGAGGTCCAGAGGGAGAGGGAGAGGACCAGAGGAAGAGGACCAGAGGTAGAGGACCAGAGGGAGAGAACCAGAGGGAGAGGGAGAGGACCAGAGGGAGAGGACCAGAGGAAGAGGACCAGAGGGAGAGAACCAGAGGGAGAGGGAGAGGACCAGAGGTAGAGGACCAGAGGGAGAGGGAGAGGACCTGAGGAAGAGGACCAGAGGAAGAGGACCAGTGGAAGAGGACCAGAGGGAGAGGACCAGAGGAAGAGGACCAGAGGGAGAGGACCAGAGGGAGAGGGAGAGAACCAGAGGAAGAGGACCAGAGGGAGAGGACCAGAGGAAGAGGACCAGAGGAAGAGGACCAGAGGAAGAGGACCAGAAGAGGACCAGAGGGAGAGGTCCAGAGGAAGAGGACCAGAGGGAGAGGACCAGAGGAAGAGGACCAGATGGAGAGGACCAGAGGGAGAGGACCAGAGAGGAGTGGACCAGAGGGAGAGGACCAGAGGGAGAGGACCAGAGGAAGAGGACCAGAGGAAGAGGACCAGAGGGAGAGGACCAGAGGAAGAGGACCAGAGGGAGAGGGCCAGAGGGAGAGGACCAGAGGTAGAGGACCAGAGGGAGAGGACCAGAGGGAGAGGGAGAGGACCAGAGGGAGAGGACCAGAGGAAGAGGACCAGAGGTAGAGGACCAGAGGAAGAGGACCAGAGAGGAGAGGACCAGAGGAAGAGGACCAGAGGAAGAGGACCAGAGGAAGAGGACCAGAGGGAGAGGGCCAGAGGGAGAGGACCAGAGGGAGAGGACCAGAGGAAGAGGACCAGAGGTAGAGGACCAGAGGGAGAGGGAGAGGGAGAGGGAGAGGACCAGAGGAAGAGGACCAGAGGAAGAGGACCAGAGGAAGAGGACCAGAGGGAGAGGACCAGAGGAAGAGGACCAGAGGTAGAGGACCAGAGGAAGAGGACCAGAGGTAGAGGACCAGAGGGAGAGGACCAGAGGGAGAGGGAGAGGACCAGAGGAAGAGGACCCGAGGAAGAGGACCAGAGGAGAGGACCAGAGGGGAGAGAACCAGAGGGAGAGGGAGAGGACCAGAGGAAGAGGACCAGAGGAAGAGGACCAGAGGGAGAGAACCAGAGGGAGAGGGAGAGGACCAGAGGTAGAGGACCAGAGGGAGAGGAGAGGACCAGAGGAAGAGGACCAGAGGAAGAGGACCAGAGGAAGAGGACCAGAGGGAGAGGACCAGAGGAAGAGTACCAGAGGTAGAGGACCAGAGGGAGAGGGAGAGGACCAGAGGAAGAGGACCAGAGGAAGAGGACCAGAGAGGAGAGGACCAGAGGAAGAGGACCAGAGGGAGAGGACCAGAGGGAGAGGACCAGAGGGAGAGGACCAGAGGAAGAGGACCAGAGGAAGAGGGACCAGAGGGAGAGGACCAGAGGAAGAGGACCAGAGGAAGAGGAGAGGAAGAGGACCAGAGGAAGAGGACCAGAGGTAGAGGACCAGAGGAAGAGGACCAGAGGTAGAGGACCAGAGGGAGAGGACCAGAGGGAGAGGAGAGGACCAGAGGTAGAGGACCAGAGGGAGAGGACCAGAGGGAGAGGGAGAGGACCAGAGGTAGAGGACCAGAGGTAGAGGACCAGAGGGAGAGGGAGAGGGAGAGGACCAGAGGAAGAGGACCAGAGGGGAGAGGACCAGAGGGAGAGAACCAGAGGGAGAGGGAGAGGACCAGAGGGAGAGGACCAGAGGAAGAGGACCAGAGGGAGAGAACCAGAGGGAGAGGACCAGAGGTAGAGGACCAGAGGGGAGAGGGAGAGGACCAGAGGAAGAGGACCAGAGGGAGAGGACCAGAGGTAGAGAACCAGAGGGAGAGGACCAGATGGAGAGGACCAGAGGGAGAGGACCAGAGGAAGAGGACCAGAGGGAGAGAACCAGAGGGAGAGGGAGAGGACCAGAGGTAGAGGACCAGAGGGAGAGGGAGAGGACCAGAGGAAGAGGACCAGAGGAAGAGGACCAGAGGAAGAGGACCAGAGGGGAGAGGACCAGAGGGAGAGGACCAGAGGGAGAGGACCAGAGGGAGAGGACCAGAGGGAAGAGGACCAGGAGGAGAGGACCAGAGGAAGAGGACCAGAGGGAAGAGGACCAGAGGAAGAGGACCAGAGGGAGAGGGAGAGGACCAGAGGAAGAGGACCAGAGGAAGAGGACCAGAGAGGAGAGGACCAGAGGAAGAGGACCAGAGGGAGAGGACCAGAGGGAGAGGACCAGAGGGAGAGGACCAGAGGAAGAGGACCAGAGAGGAGAGGGCCAGAGGAAGAGGACCAGATGGAGAGGACCAGAGGGAGAGGACCAGAGAGGAGAGGACCAGAGGGAGAGGACCAGAGGGAGAGGACCAGAGGGAGAGAGGACCAGAGGTAGAGGACCAGAGGGAGAGGGAGAGGACCAGAGGAAGAGGACCAGAGGAAGAGGACCAGAGGAAGAGGACCAGAGGTAGAGGACCAGAGGAAGAGGACCAGAGAGGAGAGGACCAGAGGAAGAGGACCAGAGGAAGAGGACCAGAGGAAGAGGACCAGAGGGAGAGGGCCAGAGGGAGAGGACCAGAGGGAGAGGACCAGAGGTAGAGGACCAGAGGTAGAGGACCAGAGGGAGAGGACCAGAGGGAGAGGGAGAGGACCAGAGGAAGAGGACCAGAGGAAGAGGACCAGAGGAAGAGGACCAAGGGAGAGGACCAGAGGAAGAGGACCAGAGGTAGAGGACCAGAGGAAGAGGACCAGAGGTAGAGGACCAGAGGGAGAGGACCAGAGGGAGAGGGAGAGGACCAGAGGAAGAGGACCCGAGGAAGAGGACCAGAGGTAGAGGACCAGAGGGAGAGAACCAGAGGGAGAGGGAGAGGACCAGAGGGAGAGGACCAGAGGAAGAGGACCAGAGGGAGAGAACCAGAGGGAGAGGGAGAGGACCAGAGGTAGAGGACCAGAGGGAGAGGGAGAGGACCAGAGGAAGAGGACCAGAGGAAGAGGACCAGAGGAAGAGGACCAGAGGGAGAGGACCAGAGGAAGAGTACCAGAGGTAGAGGACCAGAGGGAGAGGGAGAGGACCAGGAGGAAGAGGACCAGAGGAAGAGGACCAGAGAGGAGAGGACCAGAGGAAGAGGACCAGAGGGAGAGGACCAGAGGGAGAGGACCAGAGGGAGAGGACCAGAGGAAGAGGACCAGAGGAAGAGGACCAGAGGGAGAGGGAGGAAGAGGACCAGAGGAAGAGGACCAGAGGAAGAGGACCAGAGGGAGAGGACCAGAGGTAGAGGACCAGAGGAAGAGGACCAGAGGTAGAGGACCAGAGGGAGAGGACCAGAGGGAGAGGGAGAGGACCAGAGGTAGAGGACCAGAGGGAGAGGACCAGAGGGAGAGGGAGAGGACCAGAGGAAGAGGACCAGAGGGAGAGGACCAGAGGAGGGAGAGGAGAGGACCAGAGGAAGGGACCAGAGGAGAGGACCAGAGGGAGAGAACCAGAGGAGAGAGGACCAGAGGGAGAGGACCAGAGGAAGAGGACCAGAGGGAGAGAACCAGAGGGAGAGGGAGAGGACCAGAGGTAGAGGACCAGAGGGAGAGGGAGAGGACCAGAGGAAGAGGACCAGAGGGAGAGGACCAGAGGTAGAGGACCAGAGGGAGAGGACCAGATGGAGAGGACCAGAGGGAGAGGACCAGAGGAAGAGGACCAGAGGGAGAGAACCAGAGGGAGAGGGAGAGGACCAGAGGTAGAGGACCAGAGGGAGAGGGAGAGGACCAGAGGAAGAGGACCAGAGGGAGAGGACCAGAGGTAGAGGACCAGAGGGAGAGGACCAGATGGAGAGGACCAGAGGGAGAGGACCAGAGGGAGAGGACCAGAGGGAGAGGGAGAGGACCAGAGGTAGAGGACCAGAGGTAGAGGACCAGAGGGAGAGGGAGAGGGAGAGGACCAGAGGGAGAGGGAGAGGACCAGAGGAAGAGGACCAGAGGAAGAGGACCAGAGAGGAGAGGACCAGAGGAAGAGGACCAGAGGGAGAGGACCAGAGGGAGAGGACCAGAGGAAGAGGACCAGAGAGGAGAGGGCCAGAGGAAGAGGACCAGATGGAGAGGACCAGAGGGAGAGGGCCAGAGAGGAGAGGACCAGAGGGAGAGGACCAGAGGGAGAGAACCAGAGGGAGAGGGAGAGGACCAGAGGTAGAGGACCAGAGGGAGAGGGAGAGGACCAGAGGAAGAGGACCAGAGGAAGAGGACCAGAGGAAGAGGACCAGAGGGAGAGGACCAGAGGAAGAGGACCAGAGGTAGAGGACCAGAGGGAGAGGGAGAGGACCAGAGGAAGAGGACCAGAGAGGAGAGGACCAGAGGAAGAGGACCAGAGGAAGAGGACCAGAGGAAGAGGACCAGAGGAAGAGGACCAGAGGGAGAGGACCAGAGGTAGAGGACCAGAGGAAGAGGACCAGAGGTAGAGGACCAGAGGAAGAGGACCACAGCTGGACTCCAATCAAGGTGTAAAAACATCTCAAGGATGATCAATGGAAACAGGATACACCTGAGCTCCATTTAGAGTCCCATAGCAAAAGGACTGAGTACTTATGTAAATAAGATATTTCAGTTTTTTAAAATTTGTAATAAATTTGCAAACATTTCTAAAGAACAGTTTTTGCGTTTGTCATTATGGGGTATTGTTTTTAAATTGATGAGAAAAAAACGATTTAATCAATTTTAGAATAAGGCTGAAACGTAACAAAATGTGGAACAATGTCAAGGGCTCTGAATACTTCCTGAATACTTCCTGAATACTTCCTGAATACTTCCTGAATGCTCTGTATGGTTTCTTCATGCATCTTCATGCAAACTCCTGGCATTATAGAAGGCTGGTCTTTGACTTGGTCATATGGATAAAGAGAGAGTGTGTGGTGTGCACATGTGTGTGTGTTGTGTGTGTGTGTGTGTGCATTCATATGTGTCCAGGTTTGGAGGGCAGTAGCCTTCCTTTCGGAAGTTTTCAATTTCCGGTCTGTGTGCGTGCGTGTGATCGCCCCGAGACAGGACAAACAAACTCCGTTCTTTAAATCAATGATATGCAAACCAAGTGTAGAAACACTGAAATCGCTCCTTGGCAACAATATGATAATGACTCATATTCTAATGAGCATGACAATAACGAAGCCTGATGTAGCCATGTGGGGCCCCTGGCCAGTTATGATGTAGCAGTGTGGGGCCCCTGGCCAGTTATGATGTAGCAGTGTGGGGCCCCTGGTCAGTTATGATGTAGCAGTGTGGGGCCCCTGGCCAGTTATGATGTATCAGTGTGGGGCCCTGGCCAGTTATGGTGTAGCAGTGGGGGGGGCCCCTGGCCAGTTATGGTGTAGCCACATGGGGCCCTGGTCAGTTATGGTGTAGCAGTGTGGGGCCCCTGGCCAGTTATGATGTAGCAGTGTGGGGCCCCAGTTATGATGTAGCAGTGTGGGGGGCCCTGGCCAGTTATGATGTAGCATGTGGGGCCCTGGCCAGTTATGATGTCAGTTATGATGTGTGGGGCCCCTGGTCAGTTATGATGTAGCAGTGTGGGGCCCTGGTCAGTTATGATGTAGCAGTGTGGGGCCCTGGTCAGTTATGATGTAGCAGTGTGGGGCCCCTGGTCAGTTATGATGTATGTGTGGGGCCCCTGGTCAGTTATGATGTATCAGTGTGGGGTCCCTGGCCAGTTATGATGTAGCCATGTGGGGCCCCTGGCCAGTTATGATGTAGCAGTGTGGGGCCCCTGGCCAGTTATGATGTAGCAGTGTGGGGCCCCTGGCCAGTTATGATGTAGCAGTGTGGGGCCCCTGGTCAGTTATGATGTAGCAGTGTGGAGCCCCTGGTCAGTTATGGTGTAGCAGTGTGGGGCCCCTGGCCAGTGATGATGTATCAGTGTGGGGCCCCTGGTCAGTTATGGTGTAGCCGTGTTGGGGTCCCTGGCCAGTTATGATGTAGCCATGTGGGGCCCCTGGCCAGTTATGATGTAGCCATGTGGGGCCCCTGGCCAGTTATGATGTAGCAGTGTGGGGCCCCTGGCCAGTTATGATGTAGCAGTGTGGGGCCCCTGGTCAGTTATGGTGTAGCAGTGTGGGGCCCCTGGCCAGTTATGATGTATCAGTGTGGGGCCCCTGGTCAGTTATGATGTATCAGTGTGGGGTCCCTGGCCAGTTATGATGTAGCCATGTCGGGCCCCTGGCCAGTTATGATGTATCAGTGTGGGGCCCCTGGCCAGTTATGATGTAGCCATGGGGGCCCTGGCCAGTTATGATGTAGCAGTGTGGGGCCCCTGGTCAGTTATGGTGTAAGAGGAAGAGGACCAGAGAGGAGAGGGCCAGAGGAAGAGGACCAGATGGAGAGGACCAGAGGGAGAGGACCAGAGAGGAGAGGACCAGAGGGAGAGGACCAGAGGGAGAGGACCAGAGGAAGAGGACCAGAGGAAGAGGACCAGAGGGAGAGGACCAGAGGAAGAGGACCAGAGGAAGAGGACCAGAGGGAGAGGACCAGAGGAAGAGGACCAGAGGAAGAGGACCAGAGGTAGAGGACCAGAGGAAGAGGACCAGAGGTAGAGGACCAGAGGGAGAGGACCAGAGGGAGAGGGAGAGGACCAGAGGTAGAGGACCAGAGGGAGAGGACCAGAGGGAGAGGACCAGAGGTAGAGGACCAGAGGGAGAGGACCAGAGGGAGAGGGAGAGGACCAGAGGTAGAGGACCAGAGGGAGAGGACCAGAGGGAGAGGACCAGAGGGAGAGGGAGAGGACCAGAGGTAGAGGACCAGAGGTAGAGGACCAGAGGGAGAGGGAGAGGGAGAGGACCAGAGGAAGAGGACCAGAGGAAGAGGACCAGAGGGAGAGGACCAGAGGAAGAGGACCAGAGGTAGAGGACCAGAGGAAGAGGACCAGAGGTAGAGGACCAGAGGGAGAGAACCAGAGGGAGAGGGAGAGGACCAGAGGGAGAGGACCACAGGAAGAGGACCAGAGGGAGAGAACCAGAGGGAGAGGGAGAGGACCAGAGGTAGAGGACCAGAGGGAGAGGGAGAGGGAGAGAGGACCAGAGGAAGAGGACCAGAGGAAGAGGACCAGAGGAAGAGGACCAGAGGGAGAGGACCAGAGGAAGAGGACCAGAGGTAGAGGACCAGAGGGAGAGGGAGAGGACCAGAGGAAGAGGACCAGAGAGGAGAGGACCAGAGGAAGAGGACCAGAGGAAGAGGACCAGAGGAAGAGGACCAGAGGGAGAGGACCAGAGGAAGAGGACCAGAGGAAGAGGACCAGAGGGAGAGGACCAGAGGTAGAGGACCAGAGGAAGAGGACCAGAGGTAGAGGACCAGAGGAAGAGGACCACAGCTGGACTCCAATCAAGTTGTAAAAACATCTCAAGGATGATCAATGGAAACAGGATACACCTGAGCTCCATTTAGAGTCTCATAGCAAAAGGACTGAGTACTTATGTAAATAAGATATTTCAGTTTTTTAAAATTTGTAATAAATTTGCAAACATTTCTAAAGAACAGTTTTTGCGTTTGTCATTATGGGGTATTGTTTTTAAATTGACGAGAAAAAAACGATTTAATCAATTTTAGAATAAGGCTGAAACGTAACAAAATGTGGAACAATGTCAAGGGCTCTGAATACTTCCTGAATACTTCCTGAATACTATGGTTTCTTCATGCATCTTCATGCAAACTCCTGGCATTATAGAAGGCTGGTCTTTGACTTGGTCATATGGATAAAGAGAGAGTGTGTGGTGTGCACATGTGTGTGTTGTGTGTGTGTTGTGTGTGCATCCATGTGTCCAGGTTATGATGTAAGTTTTCAGTGTGGGGCCCCTGGCCAATGATATGAAACCAAGTGTAGAAACACTGAAATGTGGGATAATGACCATATTCTAATGAGCATGACAATAACGTTATGATGTAGCAGTGTGGGGCCTGGCCAGTTATGATGTATCAGTGTGGGGCCCTGGTCAGTTATGATGTAGCAGTGTGGGGCCCCTGGCCAGTTATGATGTAGCAGTGTGGGGCCCTGGCCAGTTATGATGTAGCAGTGTGGGGCCCCTGGTCAGTTATGGTGTAGCAGTGTGGGGCCCTGGCCAGTGATGTATCAGTGTGGGGCCCTGGCCAGTTATGGTGTAGCAGTGTGGGGCCCCTTATGATGTAGCAGTGTGGGGCCCTGGCCAGTTATGATGTAGCAGTGTGGGGCCCCTGGCCAGTTATGATGTAGCAGTGTGGGGCCCCTGGCCAGTTATGATGTAGCAGTGTGGGGCCCCTGGTCAGTTATGATGTAGAAGTGTGGGGCCCCTGGTCAGTTATGATGTAGCAGTGTGGGGCCCCTGGCCAGTTATGATGTAGCAGTGTGGGGCCCCTGGTCAGTTATGATGTAGCAGTGTGGGGCCCCTGGTCAGTTATGATGTATGTGTGGGGCCCCTGGTCAGTTATGATGTATCAGTGTGGGGTCCCTGGCCAGTTATGATGTAGCCATGTGGGGCCCCTGGCCAGTTATGATGTAGCAGTGTGGGGCCCCTGGCCAGTTATGATGTAGCAGTGTGGGGCCCCTGCCCAGTTATGGTGTAGCAGTGTGGGGCCCCTGGTCAGTTATGGTGTAGCAGTGTGGGGCCCCTGGCCAGTGATGATGTATCAGTGTGGGGCCCCTGGTCAGTTATGGTGTAGCCGTGTTGGGGTCCCTGGCCAGTTATGATGTAGCCATGTGGGGCCCCTGGCCAGTTATGATGTAGCCATGTGGGGCCCCTGGCCAGTTATGATGTAGCAGTGTGGGGCCCCTGGCCAGTTATGATGTAGCAGTGTGGGGCCCCTGGTCAGTTATGGTGTAGCAGTGTGGGGCCCCTGGCCAGTTATGATGTATCAGTGTGGGGCCCCTGGTCAGTTATGATGTATCAGTGTGGGGTCCCTGGCCAGTTATGATGTAGCCATGTCGGGCCCCTGGCCAGTTATGATGTATCAGTGTGGGGCCCCTGGCCAGTTATGATGTAGCCATGTGGGGCCCCTGGCCAGTTATGATGTAGCAGTGTGGGGCCCCTGGTCAGTTATGGTGTAAGAGGAAGAGGACCAGAGAGGAGAGGGCCAGAGGAAGAGGACCAGATGGAGAGGACCAGAGGGAGAGGACCAGAGAGGAGAGGACCAGAGGGAGAGGACCAGAGGGAGAGGACCAGAGGAAGAGGACCAGAGGAAGAGGACCAGAGGGAGAGGACCAGAGGAAGAGGACCAGAGGAAGAGGACCAGAGGGAGAGGACCAGAGGAAGAGGACCAGAGGAAGAGGACCAGAGGAAGAGGACCAGAGGGAGAGGACCAGAGGTAGAGGACCAGAGGAAGAGGACCAGAGGTAGAGGACCAGAGGGAGAGGACCAGAGGGAGAGGGAGAGGACCAGAGGTAGAGGACCAGAGGGAGAGGACCAGAGGGAGAGGACCAGAGGGAGAGGGAGAGGACCAGAGGTAGAGGACCAGAGGTAGAGGACCAGAGGGAGAGGGAGAGGGAGAGGACCAGAGGAAGAGGACCAGAGGAAGAGGACCAGAGGGAGAGGACCAGAGGAAGAGGACCAGAGGTAGAGGACCAGAGGAAGAGGACCAGAGGTAGAGGACCAGAGGGAGAGAACCAGAGGGAGAGGGAGAGGACCAGAGGGAGAGGACCAGAGGAAGAGGACCAGAGGGAGAGAACCAGAGGGAGAGGGAGAGGACCAGAGGTAGAGGACCAGAGGGAGAGGGAGAGGACCAGAGGAAGAGGACCAGAGGAAGAGGACCAGAGGAAGAGGACCAGAGGGAGAGGACCAGAGGAAGAGGACCAGAGGTAGAGGACCAGAGGGAGAGGGAGAGGACCAGAGGAAGAGGACCAGAGAGGAGAGGACCAGAGGAAGCGGACCAGAGGAAGAGGACCAGAGGAAGAGGACCAGAGGGAGAGGACCAGAGGAAGAGGACCAGAGGAAGAGGACCAGAGGGAGAGGACCAGAGGTAGAGGACCAGAGGAAGAGGACCAGAGGTAGAGGACCAGAGGAAGAGGACCACAGCTGGACTCCAATCAAGTTGTAAAAACATCTCAAGGATGATCAATAGAAACACGATACACCTGAGCTCCATTTAGAGTCTCATAGCAAAAGGACTGAGTACTTATGTAAATAAGATATTTCAGTTTTTTAAAATTTGTAATAAATTTGCAAACATTTCTAAAGAACAGTTTTTGCGTTTGTCATTATGGGGTATTGTTTTTAAATTGACGAGAAAAAAACGATTTAATCAATTTTAGAATAAGGCTGAAACGTAACAAAATGTGGAACAATGTCAAGGGCTCTGAATACTTCCTGAATACTTCCTGAATGCTCTGTATGGTTTCTTCATGCATCTTCATGCAAACTCCTGGCATTATAGAAGGCTGGTCTTTGACTTGGTCATATGGATAAAGAGAGAGTGTGTGGTGTGCACATGTGTGTGTGTTGTGTGTGTGTTGTGTGTGCATCCATATGTGTCCAGGTTTGGAGGGCAGTAGCCTTCCTTTCGGAAGTTTTCAATTTCCGGTCTGTGTGCGTGCGTGTGATCGCCCCGAGACAGGACAAACAAACTCCGTTCTTTAAATCAATGATATGCAAACCAAGTGTAGAAACACTGAAATCGCTCCTTGGCAACAATATGATAATGACTCATATTCTAATGAGCATGACAATAACGAAGCCTGATGTAGCCATGTGGGGCCCCTGGCCAGTTATGATGTAGCAGTGTTGGGCCCCTGGCCAGTTATGATGTAGCAGTGTGGGGCCCCTGGTCAGTTATGATGTAGCAGTGTGGGGCCCCTGGCCAGTTATGATGTATCAGTGTGGGGCCCCTGGCCAGTTATGGTGTAGCAGTGTGGGGCCCCTGGCCAGTTATGGTGTAGCCATATGGGGCCCCTGGTCAGTTATGGTGTAGCAGTGTGGGGCCCCTGGTCAGTTATGATGTAGCAGTGTGGGGCCCCTGGTCAGTTATGATGTATGTGTGGGGCCCCTGGTCAGTTATGATGTATCAGTGTGGGGCCCCTGGCCAGTTATGATGTAGCCATGTGGGGCCCCTGGCCAGTTATGATGTAGCAGTGTGGGGCCCCTGGCCAGTTATGATGTAGCAGTGTGGGGCCCCTGGCCAGTTATGATGTAGCAGTGTGGGGCCCCTGGCCAGTTATGATGTATCAGTGTGGGGCCCCTGGCCAGTTATGGTGTAGCCATATGGGGCCCCTGGTCAGTTATGGTGTAGCAGTGTGGGGCCCCTGGTCAGTTATGATGTAGCAGTGTGGGGCCCCTGGTCAGTTATGATGTATGTGTGGGGCCCCTGGTCAGTTATGATGTATCAGTGTGGGGTCCCTGGCCAGTTATGATGTAGCCATGTGGGGCCCCTGGCCAGTTATGATGTAGCAGTGTGGGGCCCCTGGCCAGTTATGATGTAGCAGTGTGGGGCCCCTGGCCAGTTATGATGTAGCAGTGTGGGGCCCCTGGTCAGTTATGATGTAGCAGTGTGGGGCCCCTGGTCAGTTATGGTGTAGCAGTGTGGGGCCCCTGGCCAGTGATGATGTATCAGTGTGGGGCCCCTGGTCAGTTATGGTGTAGCCGTGTTGGGGTCCCTGGCCAGTTATGATGTAGCCATGTGGGGCCCCTGGCCAGTGTGGGGCCCCTGGCCAGTGATGTAGCAGTGTGGGGCCCCTGGCCAGTTATGATGTAGCAGTGTGGGGCCCCTGGTCAGTTATGGTGTAGCAGTGTGGGGCCCCTGGCCAGTTATGATGTATCAGTGTGGGGCCCCTGGTCAGTTATGATGTAGCCATGTCGGGCCCCTGGCCAGTTATGATGTATCAGTGTGGGGCCCCTGGCCAGTTATGATGTAGCCATGTGGGGCCCCTGGCCAGTTATGATGTAGCAGTGTGGGGCCCCTGGTCAGTTATGGTGTAAGAGGAAGAGGACCAGAGAGGAGAGGGCCAGAGGAAGAGGACCAGATGGAGAGGACCAGAGGGAGAGGACCAGAGAGGAGAGGACCAGAGGGAGAGGACCAGAGGGAGAGGACCAGAGGAAGAGGACCAGAGGAAGAGGACCAGAGGGAGAGGACCAGAGGAAGAGGACCAGAGGAAGAGGACCAGAGGGAGAGGACCAGAGGAAGAGGACCAGAGGAAGAGGACCAGAGGAAGAGGACCAGAGGGAGAGGACCAGATGTAGAGGACCAGAGGAAGAGGACCAGAGGTAGAGGACCAGAGGGAGAGGACCAGAGGGAGAGGGAGAGGACCAGAGGTAGAGGACCAGAGGAAGAGGACCAGAGGTAGAGGACCAGAGGGAGAGGACCAGAGGGAGAGGGAGAGGACCAGAGGTAGAGGACCAGAGGGAGAGGACCAGAGGGAGAGGACCAGAGGGAGAGGGAGAGGACCAGAGGTAGAGGACCAGAGGTAGAGGACCAGAGGGAGAGGGAGAGGGAGAGGACCAGAGGAAGAGGACCAGAAGAAGAGGACCAGAGGGAGAGGACCAGAGGAAGAGGACCAGAGGTAGAGGACCAGAGGAAGAGGACCAGAGGTAGAGGACCAGAGGGAGAGAACCAGAGGGAGAGGGAGAGGACCAGAGGGAGAGGACCAGAGGAAGAGGACCAGAGGGAGAGAACCAGAGGGAGAGGGAGAGGACCAGAGGTAGAGGACCAGAGGGAGAGGGAGAGGACCAGAGGAAGAGGACCAGAGGAAGAGGACCAGAGGAAGAGGACCAGAGGGAGGAGAGGAAGAGGACCAGAGGAAGAGGACCAGAGAGAGGGAGAGGACCAGAGGAAGAGGACCAGAGAAGAGGACCAGAGGAAGAGGACCAGAGGAAGAGGAGAGGAAGAGGACCAGAGGGAGAGGACCAGAGGAAGAGGACCAGAGGGAGAGGGAGAGACCAGAGGTAGAGGACCAGAGGAAGAGGACCAGAGGTAGAGGACCAGAGAGGAAGAGGACCACAGCTGGACTCCAATCAAGTTGTAAAAACATCTCAAGGATGATCAATGGAAACACGATACACCTGAGCTCCATTTAGAGTCTCATAGCAAAAGGACTGAGTACTTATGTAAATAAGATATTTCAGTTTTTTAAAATTTGTAATAAATTTGCAAACATTTCTAAAGAACAGTTTTTATGCGTTTGTCATTATGGGGTATTGTTTTTAAATTGACGAGAAAAAACGATTTAATCAATTTTAGAATAAGGCTGAAACGTAACAAAATGTGGAACAATGTCAAGGGCTCTGAATACTTCCTGAATACTTCCTGAATGCTCTGTATGGTTTCTTCATGCATCTTCATGCAAACTCCTGGCATTATAGAAGGCTGGTCTTTGACTTGGTCATATGGATAAAGAGAGAGTGTGTGGTGTGCACATGTGTGTGTGTTGTGTGTGTGTTGTGTGTGCATCCATATGTGTCCAGGTTTGGAGGGCAGTAGCCTTCCTTTCGGAAGTTTTCAATTTCCGGTCTGTGTGCGTGCGTGTGATCGCCCCGAGACAGGACAAACAAACTCCGTTCTTTAAATCAATGATATGCAAACCAAGTGTAGAAACACTGAAATCGCTCCTTGGCAACAATATGATAATGACTCATATTCTAATGAGCATGACAATAACGAAGCCTGATGTAGCCATGTGGGGCCCCTGGCCAGTTATGATGTAGCAGTGTGGGGCCCCTGGCCAGTTATGATGTAGCAGTGTGGGGCCCCTGGTCAGTTATGGTGTAGCAGTGTGGGGCCCCTGGCCAGTTATGATGTAGCAGTGTGGGGCCCCTGGCCAGTTATGATGTAGCAGTGTGGGGCCCCTGGCCAGTTATGGTGTAGCAGTGTGGGGCCCCTGGTCAGTTATGGTGTAGCCATATGGGGCCCCTGGTCAGTTATGATGTAGCAGTGTGGGGCCCCTGGTCAGTTATGATGTAGCAGTGTGGGGCCCCTGGTCAGTTATGATGTATCAGCGTGGGGCCCCTGGCCAGTTATGATGTAGCAGTGTGGCGCCCCTGGCCAGTTATGGTGTAGCAGTGTGGGGCCCCTGGCCAGTTATGGTGTAGCCATATGGGGCCCCTGGCCAGTTATGGTGTAGCAGTGTGGGGCCCCTGGCCAGTTATGGTGTAGCCGTGTTGGGGTCCCTGGCCAGTTATGGTGTAGCCATATGGGGCCCCTGGTCAGTTATGATGTAGCAGTATGGGGCCCCTGGCCAGTTATGGTGTAGCAGTGTGGGGCCCCTGGCCAGTTATGGTGTAGCCATATGGGACCCCTGGTCAGTTATGATGTAGCAGTATGGGGCCCCTGGCCAGTTATGGTGTAGCAGTGTGGGGCCCCTGGCCAGTTATGGTGTAGCCATATGGGACCCCTGGTCAGTTATGGTGTAGCAGTGTGGGGTCCCTGGCCAGTTATGGTGTAGCAGTATGGGGTCCCTGGTCAGTTATGGTGTAGCCGTGTTGGGGCCCTGTGATATTAATGGTATGATGTAGTACTGTGAACCTCCCATAGTCTGTTCTGGACTTGGGGACTGTGAAGAGACCTCTGGTGGCATGCCTTGTGGGGTAGGCATGGGTGTCCGAGCTGTGTGTTAGTCGTTTAAACAGACCTCTGGTGGCTTGTCTTTTGGGGTATGAATGGGTGTCTGATCTGTGTGCTAGTATTTTAAACAGACCTCTGGTGGCTTGTCTTGTGGGGTATGAATGGGTGTCCGAGCTGTGTGCTAGTATTTTAAACAGACCTCTGGTGGCTTGTCTTGTGGGGTATGAATGGGTGTCCGAGCTGTGTGCTAGTATTTTAAACAGACCTCTGGTGGCTTGTCTTGTGGGGTAGGCATGGGTGTCCGAGCTGTGTGCTAGTAGTTTAAACAGACCTCTGGTGGCATGTCTTGTGGGGTAGGCATGGGTGTCTGAGCTGTGTGCTAGTAGTTTAAACAGACCTCTGGTGGCATGTCTTGTGGGGTAGGCATGGGTGTCTGAGCTGTGTGCTAGTAGTTTAAACAGACAGCTCGGTACCTTCAGCTTGTCAACACCTCTTACAAAAATAAGTAATGATGAAATCAATCTCTCTTCCACTTTGAGCCAGGAGAGATTGACATGCATGTCATTAATGTTACTATGTGTACATCCAAGGGCCAGCCGTGCTGCCCTGTTCTGAGCCAACTGCAATTTTACCAAGTCCCTCTTTGTGGCACCTGACCACACGACTGAACAGTGACTAAACTAGGGCCTGTAGGACCTGCCTTGTTGAGAATGTTGTTAAGAAGGTAGAAACTAGGGCCTGTAGGACCTGCCTTGTTGACAGTGCTGTCTAGAAGTTAGAAACTAAGACCTGCCTTGTTGATAGTGTTGTTAAGAAGGTAGAAACTAGGGCCTGTAGGACCTGCCTTGTTGATAGTGTTGTTAAGAAGGTAGAAACTAGGGCCTGTAGGACCAGCCTTGTTGACAGTGCTGTTAAGAAGGTAGAAACTAGGGCCTGTAGGACCTGCCTTGTTGATAGTGTTGTTAAGAAGGTAGAAACTAGGGCCTGTAGGACCTGCCTTGTTGATAGTGTTGTTAAGAAGGCAGAGCAGTGCTTTATTATGGACAGACTTCTCCCCATCTTAGCTACTGTTGTATCAATATGTTGACCATGACAGTTTACAATCTAGGTTACTCCAAGCAGTTCAGTCCCCTCAACTTGCTCAATTTCCACATTATTCATTACGAGACGTAGTTGAGGTTTAGGGTTTAGTGAATGATTTGTCCCAAATACAATGCTTTTAGTTTTGTAAATATTTAGGACAAGCTTATTCCTTGTCCCGTTCTGAAACTACCTGCAGCTCTTTGTTAAAAAAGTGTTGCAGTCATTTTAGACGCTGTCGTAGCTGATGTGTATAGTGTTGCAGTCATTTCAGTCGCTGTCGTAGCTGATGTGTATAGTGTTGAGTCATTTCAGTCGCTGTCGTAGCTGATGTGTATAGTGTTGAGTCATTTCAGACGCTGTCGTAGCTGATGTGTATAGTGTTGAGTCATTTCAGTCGCTGTCGTAGCTGATGTGTATAGTGTTGAGTCATTTCAGACGCTGTCGTAGCTGATGTGTATAGTGTTGAGTCATTTCAGTCGCTGTCGTAGCTGATGTGTATAGTGTTGCAGTCATTTCAGTCGCTGTCGTAGCTGATGTGTATAGTGTTGCAGTCATTTCAGACGCTGTCGTAGCTGATGTGTATAGTGTTGAGTCATTTCAGTCGCTGTCGTAGCTGATGTGTATAGTGTTGCAGTCATTTCAGACGCTGTCGTAGCTGATGTGTATAGTGTTGCAGTCATTTCAGTCGCTGTCGTAGCTGATGTGTATAGTGTTGCAGTCATTTCAGTCGCTGTCGTAGCTGATGTGTATAGTGTTGCAGTCATTTCAGTCGCTGTCGTAGCTGATGTGTATAGTGTTGAGTCATTTCAGTCGCTGTCGTAGCTGATGTGTATAGTGTTGAGTCATTTCAGTCGCTGTCGTAGCTGATGTGTATAGTGTTGAGTCATTTCAGTCGCTGTCGTAGCTGATGTGTATAGTGTTGAGTCATTTCAGACGCTGTCGTAGCTGATGTGTATAGTGTTGAGTCATTTCAGTCGCTGTCGTAGCTGATGTGTATAGTGTTGAGTCATTTCAGACGCTGTCGTAGCTGATGTGTATAGTGTTGCAGTCATTTCAGACGCTGTCGTAGCTGATGTGTATAGTGTTGCAGTCATTTCAGACGCTGTCGTAGCTGATGTGTATAGTGTTGAGTCATTTCAGTCGCTGTCGTAGCTGATGTGTATAGTGTTGAGTCATTTCAGTCGCTGTCGTAGCTGATGTGTATAGTGTTGAGTCATTTCAGTCGCTGTCGTAGCTGATGTGTATAGTGTTGCAGTCATTTCAGTCGCTGTCGTAGCTGATGTGTATAGTGTTGCAGTCATTTCAGTCGCTGTCGTAGCTGATGTGTATAGTGTTGCAGTCATTTCAGTCGCTGTCGTAGCTGATGTGTATAGTGTTGCAGTCATTTTAGACGCTGTCGTAGCTGATGTGTATAGTGTTGAGTCATTTCAGACGCTGTCGTAACTGATGTGTATAGTGTTGAGTCATTTCAGTCGCTGTCGTAGCTGATGTGTATAGTGTTGAGTCATTTCAGTCGCTGTCGTAGCTGATGTGTATAGTGTTGCAGTCATTTCAGTCGCTGTCGTAGCTGATGTGTATAGTGTTGCAGTCATTTTAGACGCTGTCGTAGCTGATGTGTATAGTGTTGAGTCATTTCAGACGCTGTCGTAACTGATGTGTATAGTGTTGAGTCATTTCAGTCGCTGTCGTAGCTGATGTGTATAGTGTTGAGTCATTTCAGTCGCTGTCGTAGCTGATGTGTATAGTGTTGAGTCATTTCAGTCGCTGTCGTAGCTGATGTGTATAGTGTTGAGTCATTTCAGTCGCTGTCGTAGCTGATGTGTATAGTGTTGCAGTCATTTCACTTTGTTAACTTTGTTATCACTTTGTTAAGCCAGTTTAACACCACTGTCTGATTATTTTACATTGTTGTACTTTTTACCCTTCTTCTCCCCAACTGGTACTTAGTGTCTCCTCTACAGACTCGGGAGAGGCGAAGGTCGAGAGCCATGTATCCTCCAGTACACGACCCTGCCAAGCCACACTGGTTCTTGACACACTGCTTGCTTTAACCCGGATGCCAGCTGCATCAATGTGCCAGAGAGACACTGTCCAGCTGGCGACCGAAGTCAGCTGCATCAATGTGCCAGAGAGACACTGTCCAGCTGGCGACCGAAGTCAGCTGCATCAATGTGCCAGAGAGACACTGTCCAGCTGGCGACCGAAGTCAGCTGCATCAATGTGCCAGAGAGACACTGTCCAGCTGGCGACCGAAGTCAGCTGCATCAATGTGCCAGAGAGACACTGTCCAGCTGGCGACCGAAGTCAGCTGCATCAATGTGCCAGAGAGACACTGTCCAGCTGGCGACCGAAGTCAGCTGCATCAATGTGCCAGAGAGACACTGTCCAGCTGGCGACCGGGTCAGCTGCATCAATGTGCCAGAGAGACACTGTCCAGCTGGCGACCGAAGTCAGCTGCATCAATGTGCCAGAGAGACACTGTCCAGCTGGCGACCGAAGCCAGCTGCATCAATGTGCCAGAGAGACACTGTCCAGCTGGCGACTGAAGTCAGCTGCATCAATGTGCCAGAGACACTGTCCAGCTGGCGACCGAAGTCAGCTGCATCAATGTGCCAGAGAGACACTGTCCAGCTGGCGACCGAAGTCAGCTTGCAGACTCCCGGCTGGCCAAACCCTCCCCTAACCCAGACGACGCTGGGCCAATTGTGTGCCACCTCATGGGTCTCCCGGTCACAGCTGGCTGTGACACAGCCTGAGATCGAACCCGGGTGTGTAGTGACGCCTCAAACACTGCAATGCAGTGCCTTAGACTGCTGCGGCACTCGGGAGGCTCACCACTGTCTGATTCTAAAGGAGTATTTATGATTTATGAAGACCGCTCTGATTATCTCTGATTTATGAAGACAGCTCTGATTATCTCTGATTTATAAAGACAGCTCTGATCTTCTTTGATTTATAAAGACAGCTCTGATTTTCTCTGATTTATAAAGACAGCTCTGATTTTCTCTGATTTATAAAGACCGCTCTGATTATCTCTGATTTATAAAGACAGCTCTGATCTTCTTTGATTTATAAAGACAGCTCTGATTTTCTCTGATTTATAAAGACCGCTCTGATTATCTCTGATTTATGAAGACAGCTCTGATTTTCTCTGATTTATAAAGACAGCTCTGATCTTCAGAGTGAGTGGCAAAAAAAGAAAGGACTTGACTTTCACTATTGAACAAAGAGCTGATGGAAGTGATGTTAGTTAGATGGAGGTGATGTTAGATAGATGGAGGTGATGTTAGACAGATGGAGGTGATGTTAGATGATGTTAGATAGATGGAGGTGATGTTAGATTATGTTAGTTAGATGGAGGTGATGTTAGTTAGATGGAGGTGATGTTAGATTATGTTAGATAGATGGTGGTGATGTTAGATGATGTTAGATAGATGGAGGTGATATTAGATGATGTTAGTTAGATGGAGGTGATGTTAGATGATGTTAGTTAGATGGAGGTGATGTTAGATAGATGGAGGTGATGTTAGATAGATGGAGGTGATGTTAGATAGATGGAAGTGATGTTAGATAGATGGAGGTGATGTTAGTTAGATGGAGGTGATGTTAGATAGATGGAGGTGATGTTAGATAGATGGAGGTGATGTTAGATTATGTTAGATAGATGGAGGTGATGTTAGATGATGTTAGTTAGATGGAGGTGATGTTAGATAGATGGAGGTGATGTTAGTCAGATGGAGGTGATGTTAGATGATGTTAATTGTGTTAGATAGATGGAGGTGATGTTAGATTATGTTAGGTAGATGGAGGTGATGTTCGATGATGTTAGATAGATGGAGGTGATGTTAGATGATGTTAGATAGATGGAGGTGATGTTAGTTAGATGGAGGAGATGTTAGATAGATGGAGGGGATGTTAGATGAGGTTAGATAGATGGTGGGTGATGTTCGATGATGTTAGATAGATGGAGGTGATGTTAGTTAGATGGAGGTGATGTTAGATAGATGGAGGTGATGTTAGTTAGATGGAGGTGATGTTAGATTATGTTAGTTAGATGGAGGTGATGTTAGATGATGTTAGACAGATGGAGGTGATGTTAGATGGTGTTAGATAGATGGAGGTGATGTTAGATAGATGTAGGTGATGTTAGATAGATGGAGGTGATGTTAGTTAGATGGAGGTGATGTTAGATCGATGGAGGTGATGTTAGATAGATGGAAGTGATGTTAGATAGATGGAGGTGATGTTAGATAGATGGAGGTGATGTTAGATTATGTTAGTTAGATGGAGGTGATGTTAGATAGATGGAGGTGATGTTAGATGGAAGTGATGTTAGATAGATGGAGTTGATGTTAGATTATGTTAGTTAGATGGAGGTAATGTTAGATAGATGGAGGTGATGTTAGATAGATGGAGGTGATGTTAAATAGATGGAGGTGATGTTAGATAGATGGAGGTGATGTTAGATTATGTTAGTTAGATGAAGGTGATGTTAGATAGATGGAGGTGATGTTAGCCAGATGGAGGTGATGTTAGATTGATGGAGGGGATGTTAGATGATGTTAGCCAGATGGAGGTGATGTTAGATTGTGTTAGATAGATGGATGTGATGTTAGATAGATGGAGGGGATGTTAGATGATGTTAGTTAGATGGAGGTGATGTTAGATTGTGTTAGATAGATGGAGGTGATGTTAGATTATGTTAGGTAGATGGAGGTGATGTTAGTTGATGTTAGTTAGATGGAGGTGATGTTAGTTAGATGGAGTGGATGTTAGATTATGTTAGATAGATGGAGGTGATGTTAGATGATGTTAGATAGATGGAGGTGATGTTAGATGATGTTAGTTAGATGGAGGTGATGTTAGTTAGATGGAGGTGATGTTAGATAGATGGAGGTGATGTTAGATAGATGGAGGTGATGCTAGATAGATGGAGGTGATGTTAGATTATGTTAGATAGATGGAGGTGATGTTAGATGATGATAGATGGAAGTGATGTTAGTTAGATGGAGGTGATGTTAGATGATGATAGATGGAAGTGATGTTAGTTAGATGGAGGTGATGTTAGATGATGTTAGATAGATGGAGGTGATGTTAGATAGATGGAGGTGATGTTAGATAGATGGAGGTGATGTTAGTTAGATGGAGGTGATGTTAGTTAGATGGAGGTGATGTTAGATAGATGGAGGTGATGTTAGTTAGATGGAGGTGATGTTAGATGATGTTAGTTAGATGGAGGTGATGTTAGATAGATGGAGGTGATGTTAGTCAGATGGAGGTGATGTTAGATGATGTTAATTGTGTTAGATAGATGGAGGTGATGTTAGATTATGTTAGGTAGATGGAGGTGATGTTAGATGATTTTAGATAGATGGAGGTGATGTTAGTTAGATGGAGGTGATGTTAGTTAGATGGAGGTGATGTTAGTTAGATGGAGGGATGTTAGATGAGGTTAGATAGATGGTGGGTGATGTTAGTTATGATGTTAGATAGATGGAGGTGATGTTAGATAGATGGAGGTGATGTTAGATAGATGGAGGTGATGTTAGTTAGATGGAGGTGATGTTATATAGATGGAGGTGATGTTAGATTATGTTAGTTAGATGGAGGTGATGTTAGATGATGTTAGATAGATGGAGGTGATGTTAGATAGATGGAGGTGATGTTAGTTAGATGGAGGTGATGTTAGATAGATGGAGGTGATGTTAGATTATGTTAGATAGATGGAGGTGATGTTAGATGAGGTTAGATAGATGGAGGTGATGTTAGTTAGATGGAGGTGATGTTAGATAGATGGAGGTGATGTTAGATTATGTTAGTTAGATGGAGGTGATGTTAGATGATGTTAGACAGATGGAGGTGATGTTAGATGATGTTAGATAGATGGAGGTGATGTTAGATTATGTTAGACAGATGGAGGTGATGTTAGATGATGTTAGACAGATGGAGGTGATGTTAGATGATGTTAGATAGATGGAGGTGATGTTAGATGATGTTAGACAGATGGACGTGATGTTAGATGATGTTAGATAGACGGAGGTGATGTTAGATTATGTTAGATAGATGGAGGTGATGTTAGATGATGTTAGATAGATGGAGGTGATGTTAGATAGATGGAGGTGATGTTAGATGATGTTAGATAGATGGAGGTGATGTTAGATTATGTTAGATAGATGGAGGTGATGTTAGATGATGTTAGATAGATGGAGGTGATGTTAGATAAATGGAGGTGATGTTAGATAGATGGAGGTGATGTTAGTTAGATGGAGGTGATGTTAGATAGATGGAGGTGATGTTAGATAGATGGAGGTGATGTTAGATAGATGGAGTTGATGTTAGATTATGTTAGTTAGATGAAGGTGATGTTAGATAGATGGAGGTGATGTTAGCCAGATGGAGGTGATGTTAGATTGATGGAGGGGATGTTAGATGATGTTAGCCAGATGGAGGTGATGTTAGATTGTGTTAGATAGATGGATGTGATGTTAGATAGATGGAGGTGATGTTAGATTATGTTAGATAGATGGAGGTGATGTTAGATGATGTTAGATAGATGGAGGTGATGTTAGATAAATGGAGGTGATGTTAGATAGATGGAGGTGATGTTAGTTAGATGGAGGTGATGTTAGATAGATGGAGGTGATGTTAGATAGATGGAGGTGATGTTAGATAGATGGAGTTGATGTTAGATTATGTTAGTTAGATGAAGGTGATGTTAGATAGATGGAGGTGATGTTAGCCAGATGGAGGTGATGTTAGATTGATGGAGGGGATGTTAGATGATGTTAGCCAGATGGAGGTGATGTTAGATTGTGTTAGATAGATGGATGTGATGTTAGATAGATGGAGGTGATGTTAGATGATGTTAGTTAGATGGAGGTGATGTTAGATAGATGGAGGTGATGTTAGATAGATGGAGGTGATGTTAGTTAGATGGAGGTGATGTTAGATAGATGGAGGTGATGTTAGTTAGATGGAGGTGATGTTAGATAGATGGAGGTGATGTTAGTTAGAACCATCCTGATCTCTCGAGTTTACATTCTCTTTCCCTACACAGATACAGTCTTCCCACGACCAGATTCAATTATGGTTGAAATACTATCAGCTGTTATGATGCTGATAAAGATAACACCTCTACAGACAATCCCTAACTGTGGTTGAAAGACTATCAGCTTTTATGATGCTGATAAAGACAACACCTTTACATACGGTCCCTAACTGTGGTTGAAAGACTATCAGCTTTTATGATGCTGATAAAGATAACACCTTTACATACGGTCCCTAACTGTAGTTGAAAGACTATCAGCTTTTATGACGCTGATAAAGATAACACCTTTACATACGGTCCCTAACTGTGGTTGAAAGACTATCAGCTTTTATGACGCTGATAAAGATAACACCTTTACATACGGTCCCTAACTGTGGTTGAAAGACTATCAGCTTTTATGACGCTGATAAAGATAACACCTTTGCATAGGTCCCTAAATGCACATTCACATTCACATTCAACTCTGGAATGAGTAGGAGTGTCCAAACTTTTGACTGGTACTGTATGTTTTCTCAACAACAGGTTATGGTCAATAATATAGAAGGCTGCACTGAAATCTAACAGTACGACTCCCACAAGCTTCTTATTATCAATTTCATTCAACCAATCATCAGTCATTAGTGTAAGTCCAGTACATCTTAGAGTGCCCTTCTCTATAACCATGCTGAAAGTCTGTTGTTCATTTGATTACAGAGAAATAGCATTGTATTTGGCCAAACACTATTTTTTTCACCAGCTTGCTAAGAGCTGTCAGCAAGCTGATAGGTCTGCTGTTAGAACCAGTAAAGGCCGCTTTACCACTCTTGGGTAGCGGAATGACTTTGGCTTCCCTCCAGGCCTGAGGACAATGACTTTCCTCTAGACTCAGATTAAAGATCTGACAGATAGGAGTGGCTATAGAGTCAGCTACCATCCTCAGTAGGAGTGGCTATAGAGTCAGCTACCATCCTCAGTAGGAGTGGCTATAGAGTCAGCTACCATCCTCAGTAGCTTTCCATCTAAGTTGTCAATGCCAGGAGAATTGTCATTATTGATCGATAACAATAATTTTTAAACTTCTCCCACACTAACTTTTCTTTCATTATTAGTTATTTTATGCATAAATTCGATTTCTCACTTTTCATTTTGGGCATTACCTGCCTAAGTTTGCCCACTTTGCCAATGAAGTAATCACTTAAAAAATTGGCAACACCAAATGGTTTTGTGGTGAATAAGCCATCTGATTGGTTGAAAGTTGGAGTTGAATTTGTCTTTCTGTCCATAATTTCATTTAAAGTTCTCCAAAGTTTTTTTTCCATCATTCTTTATGTCATTGATCTTGGCTTCATAATACAGGTTCTTCATCGTGTTGAGTTTAGTCACATCATTTCTCAATCTGCAGTAAGTCAGCCAATCAGATGTGCAGCCAGACTTATCAGCCATTCCTTTTTGCCACATCTCTTTCAACCATACAGTTGTTCAATTCCTCATCGATCCATGGAGCCTTAACAGTTCTAACAGTCCGTTTCTTTAACAGGTTCATGTTTATCAAATCATTGGAAGAAGCAATTTCATAAATTCATCAAGTGCAGCATCTGGATGCTCCTCATTGATCACAACAGACCACCACATATTTTAAACATCATCCACATAAGAGTCACAGCAAAATCTTTTGTGTGATCTCTTCTACACTATTTAAGGCCCAGCTGTTGGAACTTTGTCTTTCCTGGATATAGCCACTATATTGTGATCACTGCATCCAATGGGTACGGATACAGCTGTAGAACAGAGTAAAGATGTGATCGATACATGTGGATGATTTTGTTCCTGTAGTGTTTGTAAACACCCTGATAGGTTGATTAATAACCTGAACCAGATTACTGGTTACAGTGAGAAGCTTCCTGTTGAGTGGGTTGATTAATAACCTGAACCAGGTTACAGACACTGGTTACAGTGAGAAGCTTCCTCTTTAGTGGACAGCTTGATGGAAACCAGTCAATATTCAGGCCCCTGAGAAAGTAAACCTCTCTGTTTACATCCCATACTCTATCAATCATTTCACACATATAATTTAGATACTGACTGTTAGCACTTGGTGGCCTGTAGCAAACACACCAAAAGAAAAGGCTTTAGATGAGGAAGGTGAACCTGCCACCACAACACTTCAATACCACTTGACATAAGATGTTCTCTAAGCATTACAGAGATATGGCTCTGAATATATACAGCAACACCTCCCCCATAAGCATTACAGGGATATGGCTCTGAATATATACAGTAACACCTCCCCTATAAACATTACAGGGATATGGCTCTGAATATATACAGCAACACCTCCCCTATAAACATTACAGAGATATGGCTCTGAATATATACAGCAACACCTCCCCCATAAGCATTACAGGGATATGGCTCTGAATATATACAGTAACACCTCCCCTATAAACATTACAGGGATATGGCTCTGAATATATACAGCAACACCTCCCCTATAAACATTACAGGGATATGGCTCTGAATATATACAGCAACACCTCCCCTATAAACATTACAGGGATATGGCTCTGAATATATACAGCAACACCTCCCCTATAAACATTACAGGGATATGGCTCTGAATATATACAGTAACACCTCCCCTATAAACATTACAGGGATATGGCTCTGAATATATACAGCAACACCTCCCCTATAAACATTACAGGGATATGGCTCTGAATATATACAGCAACACCTCCCCTATAAACATTACAGGGATATGGCTCTGAATATATACAGTAACACCTCCCCTCTAAACATTACAGGGATATGGCTCTGAATATATACAGGAACACCTCCCCTATAAACATTACAGGGATATGGCTCTGAATATATACAGCAACTCCTCCCCTATAAACATTACAGAGATATGGCTCTGAATATATACAGCAACACCTCCCCTATAAACATTACAGAGATATGGCTCTGAATATATACAGCACCTCCCCTATAAACATTACAGGGATATGGCTCTGAATATATACAGCACCTCCCCTATAAACATTACAGGGATATGACTCTGAATATATACAACACCTCCCCTATAAACATTACAGGGATATGGCTCTGAATATATACAGCACCTCCCCTATAAACATTACAGGGATATGGCTCTGAATATATACAACACCTCCCCTATAAACATTACAGGGATATGGCTCTGAATATATACAGCACCTCCCCTATAAACATTACAGGGATATGACTCTGAATATATACAACACCTCCCCTATAAACATTACAGGGATATGGCTCTGAATATATACAGCAACACCTCCCCTATAAACATTACAGGGATATGGCTCTGAATATATACAGTAACACCTCCCCTATAAACATTACAGGGATATGGCTCTGAATATTTACAGCAACACCTCCCCTATAAACATTACAGGGATATGGCTCTGAATATATATAGCAACACCTCCCCTATAAACATAACAGGGATATGGCTCTGAATATATACAGCAACACCTCCCCTATAAACATTACAGGGATATGGCTCTGAATATATACAACACCTCCCCTATAAACATTACAGGGATATGGCTCTGAATATATACAACACCTCCCCTATAAACATTACAGGGATATGGCTCTGAATATATACAACAACACCTCCCCTATAAACATTACAGGGATATGGCTCTGAATATATACAGCAACACCTCCCCTATAAACATTACAGGGATATGGCTCTGAATATATACAACACCTCCCCTATAAACATTACAGGGATATGGCTCTGAATATATACAACAACACCTCCCCTATAAACATTACAGGGATATGGCTCTGAATATATACAGCAACACCTCCCTATAAACATTACAGGGATATGGCTCTGAATATATACAACACCTCCCCTATAAACATTACAGGGATATGGCTCTGAATATATACAGCACCTCCCCTATAAACATTACAGGGATATGGCTCTGAATATATACAACACCTCCCCTATAAACATTACAGGGATATGGCTCTGAATATATACAACACCTCCCCTATAAACATTACAGGGATATGGCTCTGAATATATACAACAACACCTCCCCTATAAACATTACAGGGATATGGCTCTGAATATATACAACAACACCTCCCCTATAAACATTACAGGGATATGACTCTGAATATATACAGCAACACCTCCCCTATAAACATTACAGGGATATGGCTCTGAATATATACAACAACACCTCCCCTATAAACATTACAGGGATATGGCTCTGAATATATACAGCAACACCTCCCCTATAAACATTACAGGGATATGGCTCTGAATATATACAACAACACCTCCCCTATAAACATTACAGGGATATGACTCTGAATATATACAACACCTCCCCTATAAACATTACAGGGATATGGCTCTGAATATATACAACACCTCCCCTATAAACATTACAGGGATATGGCTCTGAATATATACAGCAACACCTCCCCTATAAACATTACAGGGATATGGCTCTGAATATATACAACACCTCCCCTATAAACATTACAGGGACATGGCTCTGAATATATACAGCAACACCTCCCCTATAAACATTACAGGGACATGGCTCTGAATATATACAGCAACACCTCCCCTATAAACATTACAGGGATATGGCTCTGAATATATACAACACCTCCCCTATAAACATTACAGAGATATGGCTCTGAATATATACAGCACCTCCCCTATAAACATTACAGGGATATGGCTCTGAATATATACAACACCTCCCCTATAAACATTACAGGGATATGGCTCTGAATATATACAACACCTCCCCTATAAACATTACAGGGATATGGCTCTGAATATATACAGCAACACCTCCCCTATAAACATTACAGGGATATGGCTCTGAATATATACAGCAACACCTCCCCTATAAACATTACAGGGATATGGCTCTGAATATATACAGTAACACCTCCCCTATAAACATTACAGGGATATGGCTCTGAATATATACAGGAACACCTCCCCTATAAACATTACAGGGATATGGCTCTGAATATATACAGCATCTCCCCTATAAACATTACAGGGACATGGCTCTGAATATATACAACAACACCTCCCCTATAAACATTACAGGGATATGGCTCTGAATATATACAGCAACACCTCCCCTATAAACATTACAGGGATATGGATCTGAATATATACAGCAACACCTCCCCTATAAACATTACAGGGATATGGCTCTGAATATATACAGCAACTCCCCTATAAACATTACAGGGATATGGCTCTGAATATATACAGCAACACCTCCCCTATAAACATTACAGGGATATGGCTCTGAATATATACAGCAACACCTCCCCTATAAACATTACAGGAATATGGCTCTGAATATATACAACAACACCTCCCCTATAAGCATTACAGGGATATGGCTCTGAATATATACAGCAACACCTCCCCTATAAACATTACAGGGATATGGCTCTGAATATATACAACAACACCTCCCCTATAAACATTACAGGGATATGGCTCTGAATATATACAGTAACTCCAACCCCATGAGCATTACAGGGATATGGCTCTGAATATATACAGCAACACCTCCCCTATAAACATTACAGGGATATGGCTCTGAATATATACAACACCTCCCCTATAAGCATTACAGGGATATGGCTCTGAATATATACAGCAACACCTCCCCTATAAACATTACAGGGATATGGCTCTGAATATATACAGCAACACCTCCCCTATAAACATTACAGGGATATGGCTCTGAATATATACAGCAACACCTCCCCTATAAACATTACAGGGATATGGCTCTGAATATATACAACACCTCCTCTATAAACATTACAGAGATATGGCTCTGAATATATACAGCAACACCTCCCCTATAAACATTACAGGGATATGGCTCTGAATATATACAGCAACACCTCCCCTATAAACATTACAGGGATATGGCTCTGAATATATACAACACCTCCCCTATAAACATTACAGGGTTATGGCTCTGAATATATACAGCAACACCTCCCCTATAAACATTACAGGGATATGGCTCTGAATATATACAGCAACACCTCCCCTATAAACATTACAGGAATATGGCTCTGAATATATACAACAACACCTCCCCTATAAGCATTACAGGGATATGGCTCTGAATATATACAGCAACACCTCCCCTATAAACATTACAGGGATATGGCTCTGAATATATACAACACCTCCCCTATAAACATTACAGGGATATGGCTCTGAATATATACAGGAACACCTCCCCCATAAACATTACAGGGATATGGCTCTGAATATATACAACAACACCTCCCCCATAAGCATTACAGGAACGTGGCTCTGAATATATACAACACCTCCCCTATAAACATTACAGGAATATGGCTCTGAATATATACAGCAACACCTCCCCTATAAACATTACAGGGATATGGCTCTGAATATATACAGCAACTCCCCTATAAACATTACAGGGATATGGCTCTGAATATATACAGCAACACCTCCCCTATAAACATTACAGGGATATGGCTCTGAATATATACAGCAAAACCTCCCCTATAAACATTACAGGGATATGGCTCTGAATATATACAACACCTCCCCTATAAACATTACAGGGATATGGCTCTGAATATATACAGCAACACCTCCCCTATAAGCATTACAGGGATATGGCTCTGAATATATACAGCAACACCTCCCCTATAAACATTACAGGGATATGGCTCTGAATATATACAGCAACACCTCCCCTATAAACATTACAGGAATATGGCTCTGAATATATACAACAACACCTCCCCTATAAGCATTACAGGGATATGGCTCTGAATATATACAGCAACACCTCCCCTATAAACATTACAGGGATATGGCTCTGAATATATACAACAACACCTCCCCTATAAACATTACAGGGATATGGCTCTGAATATATACAGCAACACCTCCCCTATAAACATTACAGGGATATGGCTCTGAATATATACAGTAACTCCAACCCCATGAGCATTACAGGGATATGGCTCTGAATATATACAGCAACACCTCCCCTATAAACATTACAGGGATATGGCTCTGAATATATACAACACCTCCCCTATAAGCATTACAGGGATATGGCTCTGAATATATACAGCAACACCTCCCCTATAAACTTTACAGGGATATGGCTCTGAATATATACAGCAACACCTCCCCTATAAACATTACAGGGATATGGCTCTGAATATATACAGCAACACCTCCCCTATAAACATTACAGGGATATGGCTCTGAATATATACAACACCTCCTCTATAAACATTACAGAGATATGGCTCTGAATATATACAGCAACACCTCCCCTATAAACATTACTGTAACGTCTGTCTGTCTGTCTGTCTGTCTGTCTGTCTGTCTGTCTGTCTGTCTGTCTGTCTGTCTGTCTGTCTGTCTGTCTGTCTGTCTGTCTGTCTGTCTGTCTGTCTGTCCGTCCGTCTGTCTGTCTGTCTGTCCGTCTGTCTGTCTGTCTGTCTCTCTGTCCCTCTGTCTGTCTGTCTGTCTGCCTGCCTGTCTGTCTGTCTGTCTGTCTGTCTGTCTGTCTGTCTGTCTGTCTGTCTGTCTGTCTGTCTGTCTGTCTGTCTGTCTGTCTGTCTCTCTGTCCCCCTGTCCGTCTGTCTGTCCCCCTGTCCGTCCCCCTGTCCGTCTGTCTGTCTGTCTGTCTGTCTGTCTGTCTGTCTGTCTGTCTGTCTGTCTGTCTGTCTGTCTGTCTGTCTGTCTGTCCCTCTGTCCGTCTGTCCGTCTGTCCGTCTGTCTGTCTGTCTGTCTGTCTGTCTGTCTGTCTGTCTGTCTGTCTGTCAGAGGTGCTGTTTGTTATAGCATGCAGTACTAGGGAGGTAGGGGTACTGTTTGTTATAGCATGCAGTACTAGGGAGGTGGAGGTACTGTTTGTTATAGCATGCAGTACTAGGGAGGTAGGGGTACTGTTTGCTATAGCATGCAGTACTAGGGAGGTGGAGGTACTGTTTGTTATAGCATGCAGTACTAGGGAGGTAGAGGTACTGTTTGTTATAGCATGCAGTACTAGGGAGGTATAGGTACTGTTTGTTATAGCATGCAGTACTAGGGAGGTAGGGGTACTGTGTGTTATAGCATGCAGTACTAGGGAGGTAGGGGTACTGTGTGTTATAGCATGCAGTACTAGGGAGGTAGGGGTACTGTGTGTTATAGCATGCAGTAATAGGGAGGTAGGGGTACTGTTTGTTATAGCATGCAGTACTAGGGAGGTAGGGGTACTGTTTGTTATAGCATGCAGTACTAGGGAGGTGGAGGTACTGTTTGTTATAGCATGCAGTACTAGGGAGGTAGGGGTACTGTTTTATGTTTTTCTACTCTGAAGTGTCTTCCACCACTACAGCTCCTGCCTCATGCCTCCTGCCTCATGCCTCCTGCCTCATGCCTCATGCCTCATGTCTCATGCCTCATGCCTCATGCCCTGGCCTGGCCTGTTACCTATATCTGAGAGTCTGTCTGGTAATCGCATGTCTCAGAGACAATCTGAGAGAGGCTGTTCTCTTTCTATCTGCTCTCTCTCCCACCCCCTTTCCTTCCATGGAGAGACGGCATGGCAGAATGGCTCCAATCCTCCTCTCCTCATGACAGAGCTCTCTATCCATCTATATCTGTGTACGTATCTTCCAGTCCTCTCCCTCTTTTCCACAGATCCACAGAGATGGTAGAGTAGTTTGAGTCCTCTTCTCCTCACGACACCAGACAAATCAAACGCAGGACTGTGAGAAAAGAGAAGAGATCCCCTGGGAGCTTGCTATCTCTACCTCTTCTCTCTCGTCTCCCTCTCTGCCTCCTCTCTATCTGTCCATCCCCCTTCTACCCTTCTAAGAGATCCCCTGGGAGCTCGCTATCTCTACCTCTTCTCTCTCGTCTCCCTCTCTGCCTCCTCTCTATCTGTCCATCCACCTTCTACCCTTCTAGGTCTCTCTCTCTCTTTTCTCTCTCCTTGCACCTCCCCTCTCCTTCTCTATCTAAGAAAGTCTCAGAGGACCCTTCTCCCCCGATTGCTCAGTTTGGCCAGAGGCCAGCTCCAGGAAGAGTCTTGGTGGTTCCAAACTTATTCCATTTAAGAATGATGGAGGCTAATGTGTTCTTGGGGACCTTCAATGCTGCAGAAATGTTTTGGTGCCCTTGCTCAGACCTGTGCCTCGACACAGTCCTGTCTCAGGGCTCTACAGACAATTCCTTCGACCTTATGGCTTGGTTTTTGCTCTGACATGCACCTGTCAAGTGTGGGACCTTATATAGACAGGCGTGTGCCTTTCTAAATCATGTCCAATCTATTTAATTTACCACAGGTGGACTCCAGGTTGTAGAAACTTGTTTCAATGGAAACAAGATGCACCTGATATCAATTTTGAGTCTCATAGCGAATCTGAATACTTATGTAAATAAGGTATTTATGTATTTTTTTTATATTAATACATTTTCAAAAATGTAAAACAAAAATTTAAAAAAATCGCTTTGACATTATGGGGTATTGTGATGTCATTATGGGGTATTGTGATGTCATTATGGGGTATTGTGATGTCATTATGGGGTATTGTGTGTAGATTTATGAGAAAAACAAGTTGATTGAATTAATTTTAGAATAAGGCTGTAACGTAACAAAATGTGGAAAAAGGAAAGGGGTCTGAATACTTTCTGAATGCGCCGTATACTGGGTCGTAAGCATTAACCTCTGTACTGTAGCACATTGCGGTCAGATGCCAAGCAGTTGCCAAATAGTCGGCCTGGCCCTGTAGCCTTGTGAATGTTAACCTGTTTAAAGGACTTACAAAACATTGGTTACGGAGAGCGTGAGAGCATCAGCCGGTGCTGTCTTGCATGGTCCAGTGTTGCTAGCCTCGAAAGGAGCATAACAGGTATTTAGCTCGTCTGGTAGGCGTGCGGTACTGGACAGCTTGCAGCCGAGTTTCCCTTTGTGATCTGGGCGCCGACAGAGAGGGCTGCCTCGCTTTTAGTTCTTAGGAAACTTTGCAGTATTTTGTTTTTTTTAAAATGTATTATTTGTATTAGTCTTATTACATACAGCCAGGAAGAACTATTGGATATAAGCCAGGAAGAACTATTGGATATAAGCCAGGAAGAACTATTGGATATAAGCCAGGAAGAACTATTGGATATAAGCCAGGAAGAACTATTGGATATAAGCCAGGAAGAACTATTGGATATAAGCCAGGAAGAACTATTGGATATAAGCCAGGAAGAACTATTGGATATAAGCCAGGAAGAACTATTGGATATAAGCCAGGAAGAACTATTGGATATAAGCCAGGAAGAACTATTGGATATAAGCCAGGAAGAACTATTGGATATAAGCCAGGAAGAACTATTGGATATAAGCCAGGAAGAACTATTGGATATAAGCCAGGAAGAACTATTGGATATAAACCAGGAAGAACTATTGGATATAAGCCAGGAAGAACTATTGGATATAAGCCAGGAAGAACTATTGGATATAAGCCAGGAAGAACTATTGGATATAAGCCAGGAAGAACTATTGGATATAAGCCAGGAAGAACTATTGGATATAAGCCAGGAAGAACTATTGGATATAAGCCAGGAAGAACTATTGGATATAAGCCAGGAAGAACTATTGGATATAAGCCAGGAAGAACTATTGGATATAAGCCAGGAAGAACTATTGGATATAAGCCAGGAAGAACTATTGGATATAAGCCAGGAAGAACTATTGGATATAAGCCAGGAAGAACTATTGGATATAAGCCAGGAAGAACTATTGGATATAAGCCAGGAAGAACTATTGGATATAAACCAGGAAGAACTATTGGATATAAGCCAGGAAGAACTATTGGATATAAGCCAGGAAGAACTATTGGATATAAGCCAGTAAGAACTATTGGATATAAGCCAGGAAGAACTATTGGATATAAGCCAGGAAGAACTATTGGATATAAACCAGGAAGAACTATTGGATATAAACCAGGAAGAACTATTGGATATAAGCCAGGAAGAACTATTGCCGGGAGGAACTGTATGAACTGTACCAGGACTACGACCAGGACTACGACCAGGACTACAACCAGGTCTACGACCAGGACTACGACCAGCACTACAACCAGGACTACAACCAGGACTACAACCAGGACTACAACCAGGACTACGACCAGGACTACGACCAGGACTACGACCAGCACTACAACCAGCACTACAACCAGGACTACGACCAGGACTACGACCAGGACTACCTACTCACTGTTACCAGGTACCAGGACCTATACGACCAGGACTACGACCTAGGAATACGACCAGGACTACGACCAGCACTACGACCAGGACTACGACCAGGACTACGACCAGGACTACGACCAGGACTACGACCAGGACTACGACCAGATATACGACCAGGAATACGACCAGGACTACGACCAGCACTACGACCAGGACTATGACCAGGACTACGACCAGGAGTACGACCAGGACTACGACCAGGACTACGACCAGGACTACGACCAGGACTACGACCAGGACTACAACCAGGACTACGACCAGGACTACGACCAGATATACAACCAGGAATACGACCAGGACTACAACCAGGACTACGACCAGGACTACGACCAGATATACAACCAGGAATACGACCAGGACTACGACCAGCACTACGACCAGGACTACGACCAGCACTACGACCAGGACTATGACCAGGACTACGACCAGGACTACGACCAGGACTACAACCAGGACTACGACCAGGACTACAACCAGATATACAACCAGGAATACGACCAGGACTACGACCAGGACTACGACCAGGACTACTACCAGGACTACAACCAGGACTACGACCAGGACTACAACCAGATATACAACCAGGAATACGACCAGGACTACAACCAGGACTACGACCAGGACTACGACCAGATATACAACCAGGAATACGACCAGGACTACGACCTATGTTTACCTACTGGTATACAACCAGGAATATGACTTTCCCGGTAGTCGAAGTTAGGGCAAGGGTTGCTTCCAGGGACATATCAGGGATTGTAACATACTCTGTTTCACGGAAACATGTCTCTCTCGGGGTATGCTGTCGGAGACGGTACAGCCACCTGGATTCTTTGTGCGTCGCGCAGACAGGAATAATCATCTCTCCGGGAAGAAGAAGGGCGGGGGTATGTTTCATGATTAACGACTCATGGTGTAATTGTAACAACATACAGGAACTCAAGTCCTTTTGTTCACCTGACCTAGAATTCCTCACAATCAAATGCCAAACTTATTATCTCCCAAGAGAATTCTCATCGGTTATAGTCACAGCTGTGTATGTTCCCCCTCAAGCCGATACCACGACAACCCTCAAATAACTTCACTGGACTTTATACAAACTGGAAACCATATATCATGAGGCTGCATTTATTGGAGCTGGGGATTTTAACAAAGAAATTTTGAGAACAAGGATACCTAAATTCTATCAGCTTGTTGACTGTAAGCACTCGCCTGGCAAAACACTGGCTCACTGCTACTCTAACTTCCGCAATGCATACAAGGCCCTCCCCTGCCCTCCTTTAGGAAAATCTGACCACGACTCCATTTTGCTCCTCTGTTACTAAGACTAGTCAATGCTGGTCTGACCAATCGAAATCAACGCATCAAGATTGTTTTGATCACGTGGACTGGGACAGCTATTGGGGATGTTTACCTACTGTTACCTATGTTTACCTACTGTTACCTATGTTTACCTACTGCTACCTACTGTTACCTACTGTTACCTACTGTTACCTACTGTTACCTATGTTTACCTACTGTTACCTACTGTTACCTATGTTTACCTACTGTTACCTATGTTTACCTACTGTTACCTATGTTTACCTACTGTTACCTACTGTTACCTACTGTTACCTACTGTTACCTACTGCTACCTATGTTTACCTACTGTTACCTATGTTTACCTACTGTTACCTACTGCTACCTATGTTTACCTACTGTTACCTACTGTTACCTACTGTTACCTACTGCTACCTACCTGTTTACCTACTGTTACCTATGTTTACCTACTGTTACCTACTGCTACCTACTGTTTACCTACCTATGTTTACCTACTGTTACCTATGTTTACCTACTGTTACCTACTGTTTTACCTACCTGTTTACCTACTGTTACCTATGTTTACCTACTGTTACCTTTACCTACTGCTACCTACTGTTACCTACTGCTACCTATGTTTACCTACTGTTACCTATGTTTACCTACTGTCACCTATGTTTACCTACTGTTACCTATGTTTACCTACTGTTACCTACTGTTACCTACTGTTACCTATGTTTACCTACTGCTACCTACTGTTACCTATGTTTACCTACTGTTACCTATGTTTACCTACTGTTACCTATGTTTACCTACTGTTACCTACTGTTACCTACTGTTACCTATGTTTACCTACTGTTACCTATGTTTACCTACTGTTACCTATGTTTACCTACTGTTACCTATGTTTACCTACTGTTACCTATGTTTACCTACTGTTACCTATGTTTACCTACTGTTACCTATGTTTACCTACTGTTACCTACTGTTACCTACTGTTACCTATGTTTACCTACTGTTACCTACTGTTACCTACTGTTACCTATGTTTACCTACCTGTTTACCTACTGTTACCTACTGTTACCTATGTTTACCTACTGTTACCTACTGTTACCTACTGTTACCTATGTTTACCTACTGTTACCTACTGTTACCTACTGTTACCTATGTTTACCTACTGTTACCTACTGTTACCTACTGTTACCTATGTTTACCTACTGTTACCTACTGTTACCTATGTTTACCTACTGTTACCTACTGCTACCTATGTTTACCTACTGTTACCTACTGTTACCTATGTTTACCTACTGTTACCTATGTTTACCTACTGTTACCTACTGTTACTACCTACTGTTACCTATGTTTACCTACTGTTACCTACTGTTACCTATGTTTACCTACTGTTACCTATGTTTACCTACTGTTACCTACTGTTTACCTACTGTTACCTACTGCTACCTATGTTTACCTACTGTTACCTACTGTTTACCTACTGTTACCTATGTTTACCTACTGTTACCTACTGTTACCTACTGTTTACCTACCTACTGTTACCTATGTTTACCTACTGTTACCTACTGTTTACCTACTGTTTACCTACTGTTACCTATGTTTACCTACTGTTACCTACTGTACCTACTGTTACCTACTGTTACCTACTGTTACCTATGTTTACCTACTGTTACCTACTGTTACCTATGTTTACCTACTGTTACCTACTGTTACCTATGTTTACCTACTGTTTACCTACTGTTACCTACTGTTACCTATGTTTACCTACTGTTACCTACTGTTACCTACTGTTACCTACGTTTACCTACTGTTACCTACTGTTACCTATGTTTACCTACTGTTACCTATGTTTACCTACTGTTACCTATGTTTACCTACTGTTACCTACTGTTACCTATGTTTACCTACTGTTACCTATGTTTACCTACTGTTACCTATGTTTACCTACTGTTACCTACTGTTACCTATGTTTACCTACTGTTACCTATGTTTACCTACTACTGTTACCTATGTTTACCTACTGTTACCTATGTTACCTACTGTTACCTATGTTTACCTACTGTTTACCTACTGTTACCTATGTTACCTACTGTTACCTACTGTTACCTACTACCTATGTTTACCTATGTTTACTGTTACCTATGTTTACCTACTGTTACCTATGTTTACCTACTGTTACCTACTGCTACCTACTGTTACCTACTGCTACCTATGTTTACCTACTGTTACCTATGTTTACCTACTGTTACCTACTGTTACCTATGTTTACCTACTGCTACCTACTGTTACCTATGTTTACCTACTGTTACCTACTGTTACCTATGTTTACCTACTGCTACCTATGTTTACCTACTGTTACCTATGTTTACCTACTGTTACCTACTGCTACCTATGTTTACCTACTGTTACCTACTGTTACCTACTGCTACCTATGTTTACCTACTGCTACCTATGTTTACCTACTGTTACCTATGTTTACCTACTGTTACCTACTGCTACCTACTGTTACCTACTGCTACCTATGTGTACCTATGTTTACCTACTGTTTACCTACTGTTACCTATGTTTACCTACTGTTACCTACTGTTTACCTACTGTTACTACCCTATGTTTACCTACTGTTACCTATGTTTACCTATGTTTACCTACTGTTACCTATGTTTACCTACTGTTACCTATGTTTACCTACTGTTACCTACTGTGTTTACCTACTGTTTACCTACTGTTACCTACTGTTACCTATGTTACCTACTGTTACCTACTGTTTACCTACTGTTACCTACCTATGTTTACCTACTGTTACCTACTGTTACCTACTGTTACCCTACTGTTTACCTACTGTTACCTACTGTTACCTACTGTTACCTATGTTTACCTACTGTTACCTACTGTTACCTACTGTTACCTACTGTTACCTACTGTTACCTACTGTTTACCTACTGTTACCTACTGTTTACCTACTGTTACCTACTGTTACCTACTGTTACCTATGTTTTTACCTACTGTTACCTACTGTTTACCTACTGTTACCTACTGTTACCTACTGTTACCTACTGTTACCTACCTGTTTACCTACTGCCTACCTATGTTTACCTACTGTTACCTATGTTTACCTACTGTTACCTACCTGTTTACCTACTGTTACCTATGTTTACCTACTGTTACCTATGTTTACCTACTGTTTACCTACTGTTACCTACCTACTGTTACCTACTGTTTACCTACCTGTTTACCTACTGTTACCTATGTTACCTACTGTTACCTACTGTTACCTACTGTTACCTACTGTTACCTATGTTACCTACTGTTACCTACTGTTACCTACTGTTACCTACTGTTACCTACTGTTTACCTACTGTTACCTACCTACTGTTACCTACTGTTACTGTTACCTATGTTTACCTACTGTTACCTACTGTTACCTATGTTTACCTACTGTTACCTACTGTTACCTACTGTTACCTATGTTTACCTACTGTTACCTATGTTTACCTACTGTTACCTATGTTTACCTACTGTTACCTACTGCTACCTATGTTTACCTACTGTTACCTACTGTTACCTATGTTTACCTACTGTTACCTACTGTTTACCTACCTACTGTTACCTATGTTTACCTACTGTTACCTATGTTTACCTACTGTTACCTATGTTTACCTACTGTTACCTACTGTTACCTATGTTTACCTACTGTTACCTATGTTTACCTACTGTTACCTACTGTTACCTACCTACTGTTACCTACTGTTACCTATGTTTACCTACTGTTACCTACTGTTACCTATGTTTACCTACTGTTACCTATGTTTACCTACTGTTACCTACTGTTACCTACTGTTTACCTACTGTTACCTATGTTTACCTACTGTTACCTATGTTTACCTACTGTTACCTATGTTTACCTACTGTTACCTATGTTTACCTACTGTTATGTTTACCTACTGTTACCTACTGTTACCTACTGTTACCTATGTTTACCTACTGTTACCTACTGTTACCTATGTTTACCTACTGTTACCTATGTTTACCTACTGTTACCTACTGTTACCTACTGTTACCTACTGTTACCTATGTTTACCTACTGTTACCTACTGTTACCTACTGTTACCTACTGTTACCTACTGTTACCTACTGTTACCTACTGTTACCTATGTTTACCTACTGTTACCTACTGTTACCTATGTTTACCTACTGTTACCTATGTTTACCTACTGTTACCTACTGTTACCTATGTTTACCTACTGTTACCTATGTTACCTACTGTTACCTACTGTTACCTATGTTTACCTACTGTTACCTACTGTTACCTACTGTTACCTATGTTTACCTACTGTTACCTACTGTTACCTACTGTTTACCTACTGTTACCTATGTTTACCTACTGTTACCTATGTTTACCTACTGTTACCTACTGTTACCTACTGTTACCTACTGTTACCTATGTTTACCTACTGTTACCTATGTTTACCTACTGTTACCTATGTTTACCTACTGTTACCTACTGTTACCTATGTTTACCTACTGTTACCTATGTTTACCTACTGTTACCTAATGTTTACCTACTGTTACCTACTGTTACCTATGTTTACCTACTGTTACCTACTGTTACCTACTGTTACCTACCTACTGTTACCTATGTTTACCTACTGTTACCTACTGTTACCTATGTTTACCTACTGTTACCTACTGTTACCTATGTTTACCTACTGTTACCTATGTTTACCTACTGTTACCTACTGTTTACCTACTGTTTACCTACTGTTACCTACTGTTACCTACTGTTACCTATGTTTACCTACTGTTACCTATGTTTACCTACTGTTACCTACTGTTACCTACTGTTTACCTACTGTTACCTATGTTTACCTACTGTTACCTACTGTTACCTACTGTTTACCTACTGTTACCTATGTTTACCTATGTTTACCTACTGTTACCTATGTTTACCTACTGTTACCTACTGTTACCTACTGTTACCTACTGTTACCTATGTTTACCTACTGTTACCTACTGTTACCTATGTTTACCTACTGTTACCTACTGTTACCTACTGTTACCTACTGTTACCTACTGTTACCTATGTTTACCTACTGTTACCTACTGTTACCTACTGTTACCTACTGTTACCTATGTTTACCTATGTTACCTACTGTTACCTATGTTTACCTACTGTTACCTACTGTTACCTACTGTTACCTATGTTACCTATGTTTACCTACTGTTACCTACTGTTACCTACTGTTACCTGTTTACCTACTGTTACCTATGTTTACCTACCCTACTGTTTACCTATGTTTACCTACTGTTACCTATGTTTACCTACCCTACTGTTACCTACTTTACCTACCTATGTTTACCTACTGTTACCTATGTTTACCTACTGTTACCTATGTTTACCTACTGTTACCTATGTTTACCTACTGTTACCTACTGTACCTATGTTTACCTACTGTTACCTATGTTTACCTACTGTTACCTATGTTTACCTACTGTTACCTACTGTTACCTACTGTTTACCTACTGTTACCTATGTTTACCTACTGTTACCTACTGTTTACCTACTGTTACCTATGTTTACCTACTGTTACCTATGTTTACCTACTGTTACCTACTGTTTACCTACTGTTACCTACTGTTACCTACTGTTACCTGTTACCTACTGTTACCTATGTTTACCTACTGTTACCTACTGTTACCTATGTTTACCTACTGTTACCTATGTTTACCTACTGTTACCTACTGTTACCTATGTTTACCTACTGTTACCTACTGTTACCTACTGTTACCTACTGTTACCTATGTTTACCTACTGTTACCTACTGTTACCTGTTACCTACTGTTACCTACTGTTACCTACTGTTACCTATGTTTACCTACTGTTACCTATGTTTACCTACTGTTACCTACTGTTACCTACTGTTACCTATGTTTACCTACTGTTACCTACTGTTACCTATGTTTACCTACTGTTACCTACTGTTACCTATGTTTACCTACTGTTACCTATGTTTACCTACTGTTACCTACTGTTACCTACTGTTACCTATGTTTACCTACTGTACCTATGTTTACCTACTGTGTTTACCTATGTTTACCTACTGTTACCTATGTTACCTACTGTTACCTATGTTTACCTACTGTTACCTACCTATGTTTACTACTGTTACCTATGTTACCTACTGTTACTACTGTTACCTATGTTTACCTACTGTTACTACTGTTACCTATGTTTACCTACTGTTACCTATGTTTACCTACTGTTACTGTTACCTACTGTTACCTACCTACTGTTACCTATGTTTACCTACTGTTACCTACTGTTACCTACTGTTTACCTACTGTTACCTACTGTTACCTACTGTTACCTACTGTTACCTATGTTTACCTACTGTTACCTATGTTTACCTACTGTTACCTACTGTTACCTATACTTTACCTACTGTTACCTACTGTTACCTACTGTTACCTATGTTTACCTACTGTTACCTATGTTTACCTACTGTTACCTATGTTTACCTATGTTTACCTACTGTTACCTACTGTTACCTATGTTTACCTACTGTTACCTACTGTTACCTACTGTTACCTACTGTTACCTACTGTTACCTATGTTTACCTACTGTTACCTATGTTTACCTACTGTTACCTACTGTTACCTACTGTTACCTACTGTTACCTATGTTTACCTACTGTTATCTACTGTTACCTACTGTTACCTACTGTTACCTATTGTTACCTATGTTTACCTACTGTTACCTACTGTTACCTACTGTTACCTATGTTTACCTACTGTTACCTACTGTTACCTATGTTTACCTACTGCTACCTATGTTTACCTACTGTTACCTACTGTTACCTACTGTTACCTATGTTTACCTACTGTTACCTATGTTTACCTACTGTTACCTACTGTTACCTACTGTTACCTACTGTTACCTATGTTTACCTACTGTTACCTACTGTTACCTACTGTTACCTATGTTTACCTACTGTTACCTACTGTTACCTATGTTTACCTATGTTTACCTACTGTTACCTACTGTTACCTATGTTTACCTACTGTTACCTATGTTTACCTAATGTTACCTACTGCTACCTATGTTTACCTATGTTTACCTACTGTTACCTATGTTTACTACTGTTACCTACTGTTACCTACTGTTACCTATGTTTACCTACTGTTACCTATGTTTACCTAATGTTACCTACTGCTACCTATGTTTACCTATGTTTACCTACTGTTACCTACTGTTACCGATGTTTACCTATGTTTACCTACTGTTACCTACTGTTACCTACTGTTACCTACTGTTACCTACGTTTACCTACTGTTACCTACTGTTTACCTACTGTTACCTACTACCTGTTTACCTACTGTTACCTACTGTTACCTACTGTTACCTACTGTACCTATGTTTACCTACTGTTACCTATGTTTACCTACTGTTACCTATGTTTACCTACTGTTACCTATGTTTACCTACTGTTACCTACTGTTACCTACTGTTACCTATGTTTACCTACTGTTACCTACTGTTACCTACTGTTACCTATGTTTACCTACTGTTACCTACTGTTACCTATGTTTACCTACTGTTACCTATGTTTACCTACTGTTACCTACTGTTACCTACTGTTACCTATGTTTACCTACTGTTACCTACTGTTACCTATGTTTACCTACTGTTACCTATGTTTACCTATGTTTACTGTTACCTATGTTACCTACTGTTACCTATGTTTACCTACTGTTTACCTACCTACTGTTACCTACTGTTACCTATGTTTATGTTTACCTACCTGTTTACCTACTGTTACCTACTGTTACCTACTGTTACCTACTGTTTACCTACCTATGTTTACCTACTGTTACCTACCTGTTTACCTACTGTTACCTACTGTTACCTATGTTTACCTACTACCTGTTTACCTACTATGTTTACCTACTGTTACCTATGTTTACCTACTGTTACCTACTGTTACCTACTGTTACCTATGTTTACTACTGTTACCTACCTACTGTTACTATATGTTACCTTTATGTTTACCTACTGTTACCTACTGTTACCTATGTTTACCTACTGTTACCTACTGTTACCTATGTTTACCTACTGTTACCTATGTTGACCTACTGTTACCTACTGTTACCTATGTTTACCTACTGTTACCTATGTTTACCTACTGTTACCTATGTTTACCTACTGTTACCTATGTTTACCTACTGTTACCTACTGTTACCTACTGTTACCTACTGTACCTACTGTTACCTATGTTTACCTACTGTTACCTACCTACTGTTACCTACTGTTACCTACTGTTACCTACCTGTTTACCTACTGTTACCTACTGTTTACCTACTGTTTACCTACTGTTACCTATGTTTACCTGTTACCTACTGTTACCTATGTTTACCTACTGTTACCTATGTTTACCTACTGTTACCTATGTTTACCTACCTACTGTTACCTACTGTTACCTATGTTTACCTACTGTTACCTATGTTTACCTACTGTTTACCTACTGTTACCTATGTTTACCTACTGTTACCTATGTTTACCTACTGTTACCTATGTTTACCTACTGTTACCTACTGTTACCTATGTTTACCTACTGTTACCTATGTTTACCTACTGTTACCTACTGCTACCTATGTTTACCTATGTTTACCTACTGTTACCTACTGTTTTACCTGTTACCTATGTTTACCTACTGTTACCTATGTTACCTACTGTTACCTATGTTTACCTACCCTACTGTTACCTATGTTTACCTATGTTTACCTATGTTTACCTACTGTTACCTATGTTTACCTACTGTTACCTACTGTTACCTACTGTTACCTATGTTTACCTACTGTTACCTATGTTTACCTACTGTTACCTATGTTTACCTACTGTTACCTATGTTTACCTACTGCTACCTATGTTTACCTACTGTTACCTACTGTTACCTACTGCTACCTATGTTTACCTACTGTTACCTATGTTTACCTACTGTTGTTTACCTACTGTTACCTATGTTTACCTACTGTTTACCTACTGTTACCTACTGTTACCTACTGTTACCTACTGTTTACCTACCTACTGTTACCTACTGTTACCCTACTGTTACCTATGTTTACCTTACCTATGTTTACCTACTGTTACCTACTGTTACCTATGTTTACCTACTGTTACCTATGTTTACCTACTGTTACCTATGTTTACCTACTGTTACCTATGTTTACCTACTGTTACCTACTGTTACCTATGTTTACCTACTGTTACCTACTGTTACCTACTGTTACCTATGTTTACCTACTGTTACCTACTGTTACCTATGTTTACCTACTGTTACCTACTGTTACCTATGTTTACCTACTGTTACCTACTGTTACCTACTGTTACCTACTATTACCTACTGTTACCTACTGCTACCTACTGTTACCTATGTTTACCTACTGTTACCTATGTTTACCTACTGTCACCTATGTTTACCTACTGTTACCTATGTTTACCTACTGTTTACCTACTGTTACCTATGTTTACCTATGTTTACTGTTACCTACCTACTGTTACCTACTGTTACCTATGTTTACCTACTGTTTACCTACTGTTACCTACTGTTACCTATGTTTACCTACCTATGTTACCTATGTTACCTACTGTTACCTATGTTTACCTATGTTTGTTACCTATGTTGTTACCTATGTTTACCTACTGTTACCTACTGTTACCTACTGTTACCTATGTTACCTACTGTTACCTACTGTTACCTATGTTTACCTACTGTTACCTATGTTTACCTACTGTTACCTATGTTTTACCTACTGTTACCTACTGTTACCTACTGTTTACCTACTGTTACCTACTGTTTACCTACTGTTACCTACTGTTTACCTATGTTTGTTACCTACTGTTACCTATGTTTACCTACTGTTTACCTACTGTTACCTATGTTTACCTACTGTTACCTACTGTTTACCTACTGTTACCTACTACTGTTACCTACTGTTTACCTACTGTTACCTACTGTTACCTACTGTTACCTACTGTTTACCTACCTATGTTTACCTACTGTTACCTACCTACTGTTACCTACTGTTACCTATGTTTACCTACTGTTACCTACCTACCTGTTACCTACTGTTACCTATGTTTACCTACTGTTACCTACTGTTACCTACTGTTACCTATGTTTACCTATGTTTACCTACTGTTACCTACTGTTACCTACTGTTACCTATGTTTACCTACTGTTACCTACTGTTTACCTACTGTTACCTACTGTTACCTATGTTTACCTACTGTTACCTATGTTTACCTACTGTTACCTACTGTTACCTACTGTTACCTGTTTACCTACTGTTACCTACTGTTACCTATGTTTACCTACTGTTACCTATGTTTACCTACTGTTACCTATGTTTACCTACCTGTTACCTACTGTTTACCTACTGTTACCTACTGTTACCTATGTTTACCTACTGTTACCTACTGTTACCTGTTTACCTATGTTTACCTACTATGTTACCTACTGTTTACCTATGTTTACCTACTGTTACCTACCTACTGTTTGTTTACCTACTGTTACCTACTGTTTACCTACTGTTTACCTACCTACCTGTTACCTATGTGTTACCTACTACCTGTTTTACCTACTGTTACCTATGTTTACCTACTGTTACCTACTGTTTACCTACTGTTACCTATGTTTACCTACTGTTACCTATGTTTACCTACTGTTACCTTACCTATGTTTACCTACTGTTACCTACTGTTACCTACCTACTGTTACCTATGTTTACCTACTGTACCTGTTACCTACTGTTTTTACCTACTGTTACCTATGTTTACCTACTGTTACCTACTGTTACCTACTGTTACCTACTGTTACCTATGTTTACCTACTGTTACCTATGTTTACCTACTGTTACCTATGTTTACCTACTGTTACCTATGTTTACCTACTGTTACCTATGTTTACCTACTGTTACCTATGTTTACCTACTGTTACCTATGTTTACCTACTGTTACCTACTGTTACCTATGTTTACCTACTGTTACCTACTGCTACCTACTGTTACCTATGTTTACCTACTGTTACCTATGTTTACCTACTGTTACCTATGTTTACCTACTGTTACCTATGTTTACCTACTGTTACCTACTGTTACCTACTGTTACCTACTGTTACCTATGTTTACCTACTGTTACCTATGTTTACCTACTGTTACCTACTGCTACCTATGTTTACCTACTGTTACCTACTGTTACCTATGTTTACCTACTGTTACCTACTGTTACCTACTGTTACCTATGTTTACCTACTGTTACCTACTGTTACCTATGTTTACCTACTGTTACCTACTGTTACCTACTGTTACCTATGTTTACCTACTGTTACCTATGTTTACCTACTGTTACCTACTGTTTACCTATGTTTACCTACTGTTACCTATGTTTACCTACTGTTACCTATGTTTACCTACTGTTACCTACTGTTACCTATGTTTACCTACTGTTACCTATGTTTACCTACTGTTACCTACTGTTACCTATGTTTACCTACTGTTACCTATGTTTACCTACTGTTACCTACTGTTACCTACTGTTACCTATGTTTACCTACTGTTACCTACTGTTACCTACTGTTACCTACTGTTACCTATGTTTACCTACTGTTACCTACTGTTTACCTACTGTTACCTACCTATGTTTACCTACTACTGTTTACCTACTGTTACCTACCTACTGTTACCTATGTTTACCTACTGTTACCTATGTTTACCTACTGTTACCTACTGTTACCCTACTGTTACCTATGTTTACCTACTGTTACCTATGTTTACCTACTTTACCTACTGTTACCTACTGTTACCTACTGTTACCTATGTTTACCTACTGTTACCTACTGTTTACCTACTGTTACCTACTGTTACCTACTGTTACCTATGTTTACCTACTGTTACCTATGTTTACCTACTGTTACCTATGTTTACCTATGTTTACCTACTGTTACCTATGTTTACCTACTGTTACCTATGTTTACCTACTGTTACCTATGTTTACCTTTACCTACTGTTACCTATGTTTACCTACTGTTACCTATGTTTACCTACTGTTACCTATGTTTACCTACTGTTACCTACTGTTACCTACTGTTACCTATGTTTACCTACTGTTACCTACTGCTACCTATGTTTACCTACTGTTACCTACTGTTACCTATGTTTACCTACTGTTACCTACTGTTACCTATGTTTACCTACTGTTACCTATGTTTACCTACTGTTACCTATGTTTACCTACTGTTACCTACTGTTACCTACTGTTACCTATGTTTACCTACTGTTACCTACTGTTACCTATGTTTACCTACTGTTACCTATGTTTACCTACTGTTACCTACTGTTACCTACTGTTACCTATGTTTACCTACTGTTACCTATGTTTACCTACTGTTACCTATGTTTACCTACTGTTACCTACTGTTACCTACTGTTACTGTTACCTACCTACTGTTACCTATGTTTACCTACTGTTACCTATGTTTACCTACTGTTACCTACTGTTACCTACTGTTACCTACTGCTACCTACTGTTACCTATGTTTACCTACTGTTACCTATGTTTACCTACTGTTACCTACTGCTACCTATGTTTACCTACTGTTACCTATGTTTACCTACTGTTATGTTTACCTATGTTTTCCTATGTTTACCTACTGTTACCTATGTTTACTGTTACTGTTACCTATGTTTACCTATGTTTACCTACTGTTTACCTACTGTTACCTATGTTTACCTACTGTTACCTATGTTTACCTACTGTTACCTATGTTTACCTACTGTTACCTATGTTTACCTACTGTTTACCTACTGTTTACCTACTGTTACCTATGTTACCTACTGTTTACCTACTGTTACCTATGTTTACCCTACTGTTACCTATGTTTACCTACTGTTACCTATGTTTACCTACTGTTACCTACTGTTACCTATGTTTACCTGTTACCTACTGTTACCTACCTGTTACCTACTGTTACCTACTGTTACCTACTGTTACCTACTGTTACCTATGTTTACCTACTGTTACCTATGTTTACCTACTGTTACCTACTGTGTTTACCTACTGTTACCTACTGTTACCTATGTTTACCTACTGTTACCTACTGTTACCTATGTTTACCTACTGTTACCTACTGTTACCTACTGTTACCTATGTTTACCTACTGTTACCTACTGTTACCTATGTTTACCTACTGTTACCTATGTTTACCTACTGTTACCTACTGTTTACCTACTGTTACCTATGTTTACCTACTGTTACCTACTGTTACCTATGTTTACCTACTGTTACCTACTGTTACCTACCTGTTACCTACTGTTACCTACTGTTTACCTATGTTTACCTACTGTTACCTATGTTACCTACTGTTACCTATGTTTACCTGTTACCTACTGTTACCTATGTTTACCTACTGTTACCTATGTTTACCTACTGTTACCTACTTTACCTACTGTTACCTATGTTTACCTACTGTTACCTACTGTTACCTACTGTTACCTATGTTTACCTACTGTTACCTACTGTTACCTACTGTTACCTATGTTTACCTACTGCTACCTATGTTTACCTACTGTTACCTATGTTTACCTACTGTTACCTATGTTTACCTACTGTTACCTATGTTTACCTACTGTTACCTACTGTTTACCTACTGTTACCTACTGTTTGTTTACCTACTGTTACCTATGTTTACCTACTGTTACCTATGTTTACCTATGTTTACCTACTGTTTTTACCTACTGTTACCTATGTTTACCTATGTTTACCTACTGTTTACCTACTGTTACCTACCTACTGTTACCTTTACCTACTGTTACCTATGTTTACCTACTGTTACCTATGTTTACCTACTGTTACCTATGTTTACCTACTGTTACCTATGTTTACCTACTGTTACCTATGTTACCTACTGTTACCTATGTTTACCTACTGTTACCTATGTTTACCTACTGTTACCTACTGTTACCTATGTTTACCTACTGTTACCTACTGTTTACCTACTGTTACCTACTGTTACCTACTGCTACCTATGTTTACCTACTGTTACCTATGTTTACCTACTGTTACCTATGTTTACCTACTGTTACCTACTGTTACCTATGTTTACCTACTGTTACCTATGTTTACCTACTGTTACCTATGTTTACCTACTGTTACCTACTGTTTACCTACTGTTACCTACTGTTACCTACCTGTTACCTACTGTTACCTACTGTTACCTACTGTTACCTACTGTTACCTACTGTTACCTACCTGTTACCTACTGTTACCTACTGTTACCTACTGTTACCTACTGTTACCTACTGTTACCTATGTTTACCTACTGTTACCTATGTTTACCTACCTATGTTTACCTACTGTTACCTATGTTTACCTACTGTTTACTGTTACCTACTGTTTACCTACTGTTACCTACTGTTTACCTACTGTTACCTATGTTTACCTACTGTTACCTACTGTTACCTACTGTTACCTACTGTTGTTACCTACTGTTACCTACTGTTACCTACTGTTTACCTATGTTTACCTACTGTTTGTTTACCTACTGTTACCTACTGTTACCTACTGTTACCTACTGTTACCTGTTACCTGTTTACCTACTGTTACCTACTGTTACCTGTTTACCTACTGTTACCTATGTTTACCTACTGTTACCTATGTTTACCTACTGTTACCTACTGTTGTTTTGTTACTGTTTACCTACTGTTACCTACTGTTTACCTACTGTTACCTACCTACTGTTACCTATGTTTACCTACTGTTACCTATGTTTACCTACTGTTACCTGTTTTACCTACTGTTACCTATGTTTACCTACTGTTACCTACTGTTACCTGTTACCTACTGTTACCTACTGTTACCTATGTTTACCTACTGTTACCTATGTTTACCTACTGTTACCTACTGTTTACCTACTGTTACCTACTGTTTACCTACTGTTACCTATGTTTACCTACTGTTACCTACTGTTTACCTACTGTTACCTATGTTTACCTACTGTTACCTACCTATGTTTACCTACTTTACCTACTGTTACCTATGTTTACCTACTGTTACCTACTGTTTACCTACTGTTACCTATGTTTACCTACTGTTACCTACTGTTTACCTATGTTTACCTACTGTTACCTACCTACTGTTACCTGTTTACCTACTGTTACCTATGTTTACCTACTGTTACCTATGTTTACCTACTGTTACCTATGTTTACCTACTGTTACCTATGTTTACTACTGTTTACCTACTGTTACCTACTGTTTACTGTTACCTACTGTTACCTATGTTTACCTGTGTTACCTATGTTTACCTACTGTTACCTATGTTTACCTACTGTTACCTACTGTTTACCTACTGTTACCTATGTTTACCTACTGTTACCTATGTTTACCTATGTTTACCTACCTACTGTTACCTACTGTTTACCTATGTTTACCTATGTTTACCTACTGTTACCTATGTTTACCTACTGTTACCTACTGTTACCTATGTTTACCTACTGTTACCTACTGTTACCTATGTTTACCTACTGTTACCTATGTTTACCTACTGTTACCTACTGTTACCTACTGTTACCTATGTTTACCTACTGTTACCTATGTTTACCTACTGTCACCTATGTTTACCTACTGTTACCTATGTTTACCTACTGTTACCTACTGTTTACCTATTACCTACTGTTTACCTACTGTTACCTACTGTTACCTATGTTTACCTACTGTTACCTACTGTTTACCTACCTACTGTTACCTACTGTTGTGTTTACCTACCTACCTATGTTTACCTACTGTTACCTACTGTTACCTACTGTTACCTATGTTTACCTATGTTTACCTACTGTTACCTATGTTTACCTACTGTTACCTACTGTTACCTACTGTTTACCTATGTTTACCTACTGTTTACCTACTGTTTACCTACTGTTTACCTACTGTTACCTACTGTTACCTACTGTTACCTATGTTTACCTACTGTTACCTATGTTTACCTGTGTTACCTACATGTTTACCTACTGTTACCTACTGCTACCTACTGTTTACCTATGTTTACCTACTGTTACCTATGTTTACCTGTTTTACTGTTACCTATGTTACCTACTGTTTACCTACTGTTACCTACTGTTACCTATGTTTACCTACTGTTTACCTACTGTTACCTACTGTTACCCTACTGTTTACCTATGTTTACCTACTGTTACCTACTGTTACCTACTGTTACCTATGTTTACCTACTGTTACCTACCTGTCCCTATGTGTTACTACCTATGTTTACCTACTGTTACCTACTGTTGCTGTCCTACTGTTACCTGTTTACCTACTGTTTACCTATGTTACCTACTGTTACCTATGTTTACCTACTGTTACCTGTGTTTACCTACTGTTACCTACTGTTACCTACTGTTACTCTACCTGTTTACCTACCTGTCCCAGTCTTACCTACTGTTACCTACTGTTACCTACTGTTACCTACTGTTACCTATGTTTACCTACTGTTACCTATGTTTACCTACTGTTACCTACTGTTACCCTACTGTTTACCTACTGTTACCTATGTTTACCTACTGTTACCTACTGTTACCTATGTTACCTACTGTTACCTAATGTTTACCTACTTTACCTACATGTTCACCTACTGTTACCTATGTTTACCTACTGTTACCTATGTTTACCTACTGTTACCTATGTTTACCTACTGTTGTCCTACTGTTTTACCTATGTTTACCTACTGTTACCTACTGTTTACCCTACTGCTGTTTACCTACTGTTACCTATGTTTACCTACTGTTACCTACTGTTACCTATGTTGTACCTACTGTTACCTATGTTTACCTACTGTTACCTACTGTTGCCTGTCCTACTGTTACCTATGTTTACCTACTGTTCCTACTGTTTACCTACTGTTACCTACTGTTACCTACTGTTTTACCTATGTTTACCTACTGTTACCTGTTTACCTGTTACCTATGTTTGTTACCTATGTTTACCTACTGTTACCTACTGTTACCTAGTCTACTGTTACCTACTGTTTTACCTATGTTACCTACTGTTTTACCTACTGTTACCTACTGTTTACCTAGTCTGCTGTCCCCTCAGGCTGTTTACCTACTGTTACCTATGTTTCTGCCTGTGTTCACCTATGTTTACCTACTGTTACCTATGTTTACCTGCTGTTACCTAGAGCTGTTGTTTACCTATGTTTACCTACTGTTACCTACTGTTACCTACTGCTTGTTTACTGTTACCTATGTTACCTACTGTTACCTACTGTTACCTATGTTTACCTACTGTTACCTCTGTTACCTACTGTTACCTACTGTTACCTACTGTTACCTACTGTTTACCTACTGCTACCTACTGTTACCTATGTTTACCTACTGTTACCTATGTTTACCTACTGTTTACACCTACTGTTACCTACTGTTACCTACTGTCCCTAGTCTGCTTCCCTATGTTTGTTTACTGTTACCTATGTTTACCTACTGTTACCTACTGCTACCTATGTTTACTCTCCCTGTTACCTACTGTTCCCTATGTTTACCTACTGTTACCTACTGTTACCTACTGTTACCTATGTTTACCTACTGTTACCTACTGTTACCTGCTGTTTACCTACTGTTACCTACTGTTACCTATGTTTACCTACTGTTACCTATGTTGCCTACCCTATGTTTACCTGTTACCTATGTTTACCTACTGTTACCTACTGTTACCTACTGTTACCTATGTTTACCTACTATTACCTATGTTTACCTACTGTTTACCTACTGTTACCTACTGTTACCTATGTTTACCTACCTCAGTTTACCTACTGTTACCTACTGTTG